>NC_038254.2:47290352-47431187 GCF_000004515.6 Glycine max | reverse complement strand
GGTTTTTTTTATTATATGTGCCTCAATTGTTTCTGAATCATCAGATTTGAAGAAGTCACTCGTGCCATCATCATCACATGTCATGGCACTAAATTTGACCTTCCTAATAGCATCTCTTTAAAATTTAACTTAAGGATTATTTTGCAACACTTATGAAAAGATAGGGACTAATATGAAAAATGGGTACAATGTCAGGGACTAAATTGCCTATTTACTCGTTTTGTTATCATCAAATGACGTGGCATCTTTTAAGAGGCACGTCCACGTGCCATGCCACATCATCCTTTAGTGTCATGTTGGATAGTGGCACTAAAATTGACCTCACTAATAGTGTTACTTTAAAATTTAACGAAGGAACTATTTTGCAACACTAATGCAAAGATAGGGATTATTTTGAATTTAACATTAAGTTAGGGACTAATATGCAAAAGGGGTACAAAGTCAGGGACTAAATTGCCTATTTAGTCTTTAATTTTGTGTCCCAAGTCACCTATTTATAGGCCTTTGATGACCATTCAAAAACCTCTTGAACACATGTGACTCTCAGGAGTTATTTTCTGAAGAGTTGTGACTCTTGGGAGTTATTTTCTGAATTCTTGACTTGGATCAAACTTGAGAAATGCTTATCTTTGGCATCATCAAAATCATGTATACATACATTCACATTCTCCCCTTTTTTAATGATGACAATCAAGTGGTTTCTTTTCGACATCATCAAAACAATGCATGATCCACAAGAAGGACACTTGGGTGTAGCAAAGACCTTGGCCCGAATCAATGAGAATTTTATTTGGATTGAAATCCAAAAAGATGTCGAGTGTTTTGTAGCCATTTGTATTGATTGTCAACATACAAAGTATGAGACACGAAAGGCAACAGGGTTGCTATGTCCTTTACCTGTCCCTTTCCTACCATGGGAGGATCTCTCTATGGACTTCATTGTCGGTCTACCTCCATATTGAGGTCACACCACTATACTAGTGGTTGTTGATCACTTCTCAAAAGAAATCCATTTGGGCATGCTTCAATTGCATCATACTTCTCTCATAGTCGCTCTTCTCTTCATGGATATCATAGGAAAACTCCATGGAATGCCCAAAAGCCTTGCCTCAAATTGTGACCCATTTTTTATTAGTCTATTTTAGCAGGAATTATTCTGGATTAGTGGAACTAAATTGGGCATGAGTTCGGCATATTACCCTTAGACCGATGGGCAAATCGAGGTGATAAACCACATTTCGAACAATATCTCCGTGCTTTTGTGCACAAGAGACCTTCTTCATGGGGGAAGTTCTTGAATTGGGCAGAATGTTCCTATAATACTTCCAAGCACTCAGGCTTAGGTCTTTCTCCATACGAGATTACTTATGACAAGAAACCTCTCACCATTTCGCAGTATGTTGCCGAAACATCCAATGTGGAGGCAGTTGATGATTTTATGACTAGTAGAGAAGCAGTGTTTGCAGAACTTAGAAATAAGCCTATGAAGGCATAGGAAAATATGAAGCGGTATGTAGACAACAATCACAAGGATGTTAATTTCAACAAAGGGGATTGGGTGATGGTTTGATTATGTCCTCATAGACAATCAATAGTTTTAGGGCACCGCTCAGCTTATTTGAAACTTGCTAAGAGGTACTATGGTCTGCACCAAATTATGGAACGCATTGGGAAAACTGCCTACAAACTTCAGTTGTCGGTGGGAGCTCGCATTCATCTGGTTTTCCATTGCTCATTACTTAAACCATTTCACCACTCTAGTGTTGAGACTTGCCCTTTGTTACCTCCACCGACCACGATAATTGAAAACCAACCAACCCTCACTCCCCTAGTTATATTAAGAACCCACTGGGATTCTACTTCTATTGAACTAAAGCTAAAGGTCCTAATGCAGTGGGAAGGTTTATCTCCATATGACACTTCGTGGGAAGATTAGGACTAGTTGAAGATCAACTATCACCTTGAGGACAAGGTGTTTTTAGATGGTGTAGGGGATGATAGAATGATGGAGTTACAGGAGAAAAGGGTAGACCCGATATAGAGGCCCAAAAGGAAGGTGATTCCACCAAAGTACCATAAGGATTTTGTGTAACAGAATGTGCTAAGCAGGCATGAGGCGAGTTGATGATCCAAAGTTGTTGCTGAAAACTGTCTAATGTTGTCGGTCATTATTCCTTATAACTATCTATGCTTGAAGCTTCTCAAATGTAGTCCTTCATGTATTTGGGTGGATGGGTCCTTCTTTTGGGCGTTTCTCTGATTGGAGCTCCTTCTTCCTATCATTCCCTATGAACTTCCATTCGGTTTGCATTCCTACTTTTCTAATTTCAGCTTAGCTTTTTTTGGAAGAATAGGCAATGCTTGGCTTTGGCAAATTTCATCTCCCTCAGCTTGCTCAGTCACATGTTATTGGACTATTGCTTTTTTATTTTGTTCAATTCCTTTTTGAATTTATATCTCAAAAGAAATTCAGAAATTGGAAAAGCAAATTGTTATAATAAATGTACTATTTGTGATGATAAATCATGATAACCGATAGCTTGCAAGCCTCTTAAAAGGAGTACATTAGAAGTTAGAAATGTATGCATATAATCTTTTGTTCAAATTGATGTTAAATTGGTTTTCCAGGGTTACGAGGGAAATATAATTGAACATCTCTCATTATTCAAACTAATGTAAATAATTGATTTTAAATAATCTTAATTCGGTACACCGGGTAAATAAAAGACCACTGATGATTACCCACATAGTGAACTTGATCCAAATATATAAAATAAAACTTAATAAGACCTATTAAAAAAAATCAAACTTCCTATTAACAAAACAGGACACGAAATGATTCAATACTAATAATTAATAAAATAAGTAATTCAAGAGTTTGGGTTCATAGATATTAGTATGTAAAGATATATACCCATTAAAATCTTAGTTTGACAGTCCCGTGCATTGCACGGGCGATTAACTAGTATGGTAACAAAAAGAAAAAGAATCTACAAATCGTGATGGGGAGAGGTTGGTGTTGCTGCTGGTGCTTGATGGCACGTGCTCACTCCCACACGTGGTGCCACGCAATGCGCTTACCTTAGCAGTGAGCATTAAATTAAATGGATCAATACCCTTTCATACGTAACTCAAATGCACAGAATTTCTCCGGGTAACATGTCTATTAAAAACTTTAAAGGTTACTCTTTCGTATATAAGCATAAGTTTATTACAAAGTTCAATCAATTTTAGTTGTAAGTTAAAAATCTTAATTTTTCAATGAATTTTAGTTAACATATTGTTCTCCTGAAATTTAACACTTTTTCAACAAACTTTAAATTATTAAAAAATAGCATTGACCTATCTAATACTACATCCATCCAATCGGTTAGGTTAACACCACTATCGCAAGTCATAAACACTATGTAGTGTCAGCAAACCATTGCAAAGTTAACACATGAAATAACAACTAAACAATTCTTCACTAAAAAAAACTACATTTTTTTGAAACCGTTAATATTTATTTTTTCAAATAACTAATTATACATTTAAACTTATTTTAACAAAATAGCTATAACTATTCTAACCAACGTGAATATCTGTACCAAAAAAACCCGACGTGAATATGAGGTATCCTATTCTCTTTTTTGTTTTTTCCCTGCATTCTTTTTCAAAAATAACAAGCAAATCATACAAAAAGAAAAATAAAAAAAATGAAACAAAAGAGGGTGAAACGGTAAACTGAATAAGATGAGGACAAGCTTGACGTTGAAGTATACCCAAATTGCCTGCAATTGGCACAAGCACGCATTCACACAGTAATCAAACTCTGGCCATTGGATAAAGATCAGATGATTCATACTTTATGTTTATAAATCAGATATAAAACAAATTTAAGATCTGAACCATTCAATCTTCATCAAAAAATTATAAAGCAGTACCTGCATGAATGTGTGTGATATGCAAGTGCACCGAATCTATGTCCCCTTCAACACAATCAACCTACCAATAACAATAACAAGTCCAACAACAAAAGTTGCAAAACCAAGCCTTCCTTTCCTTACTCACCTCAACAACATCACAATTCCCAACACAACACAATCTCTGAACCCTTCCTTCAGTGGTCCCTACTATTCCCAACACCCCATCAACACGTTCCTTCCAAAATCCTCACTTTCAGGAAACTCACTCTTCATCTCTTTTCACCCCAATCCCTTCAAACTCACCCCCACAAATTTTCACCTCTTTCCCCAACTGGGTTCTCATAAAAATCTGTTTTTTTTTTTTGCCTATGCTTTTCTGAAAGCCATGAATTTCAGGAGCTTGGAGGAGTTCTGGGCCTTTTACGTGAACCAGCATTCGAAGCCTTCCACGAGGAGGTGGCACTTTGTGGGAACGCTCTTCAGTATTTTCTTTTTGTTCTGTTCAGTTTTCTTCAGCTGGTGGTTCTTGTTCTTGGTGCCCTTTTCTGGGTATGGATGTGCCTGGTACAGTCATTTCTTTGTGGAGGGGAATGTTCCAGCCACTTTTGGACACCCCTTTTGGTCACTCTTGTGTGATCTCAAGATGTTTGGGTTGATGCTTACTGGGAAAATGGATAGAGAGATCAAGAGGCTTGGCAAAAGACCTGTGCTGCAAGTGTTCTGATTTCCATGTTTGGATTGGTCCCTTTTGTTTGAGGTGAGTTTACATGAGCCTTTATGTGTGTGTAATAATTTTGTGTTTCAATGCTTACTTTTTTCTTTTTCTTTTTTTACATTATTTTCTATGAACTTACAGTTTAATTTTTTTTACTAGATTAGTTATTGTAAAAGTCTAACAATCTTATTATACATGACACTTTGTGATAACATTGTACATTGTAGATACCATTGTTTTTTCCATTAACTTTATTGGCTATATGGATGATTTTGCTGAAATTTATTTGCTCAATTTGCTGAAATATGTGGATGATTTCATTAACTGGATGAACACCACTTGTGTGAGTTTGATGGTGCAATTTGCTGGATTAAACGACTTTGGTCTAGATACATACATGGATGTTGAAATTGTGTTGATAATGCCTGCATTTTCTGAAAATCAAAGGCAATAACATTTCCTAAGTAGACACAATACAGTGTAAAAACATAGAAGCAGTATAAGTTGATGTTTACAATTACATATTTCAGATAGAAGTTTATGAAAATCCTTGCCCAACAGTGTAACATGATTTACTCAAAGAATTTACTCTAGATAATTCCACAAGATATTAGAAGCTTATTCCATTGGATAGTGGCGACCATCATAACCTTGAAAAGATTGCACATGCATGATGTGCTAAGATTTTACTTAACTTAGCTTCTACGTTACTAATGGTATTTTCCTATTAAAATTCTTTACGCAAGAGGTTCAAAAGGGTGTAATTTTCAGCTTTATATCTCTTTCTATGAAGGTTTGGATAAATGCGAAAGTCCCTTAGTGCATTTTCTTCTGCTTAAGTATGCTTTTATCAAAGAAACCTGAATAGTTTTGTAATGACCTTGTAAGAAATGAAAGAACCCTCATTTTGAATGGCATTGCAGAAGACAAACAATTTGTCTTATTACATTCATAGTGAGAACTTCTATATCCAATTAGATAAAACAACTGTTAGAGCTACTGAATTGCCATTTGGTCATCTATAAAATAGATTTATTACCTTTAAATAATGTTTGTGTAAGGATTGTTTTAAGACCTCTCTTTGGTGTTCTTCCCATGATTTTGAATTTCCCTTACTAGTCTGCAGAGATTGAAGACATATTTTGCACCGATGACCTATATTTGCTTATTATTGTATTTGTGTGTATTAGAGTTTGAGTATCCAAGGAGAGTTGGAAAAAGAAATTGAATTCTGAAATTGAAACTCGATCAATTATTAACTGAATGAGTGTAGGGCAAACATTTAGCAAGCAAGAAGCTTGTCATAGATGCTTGCTAACTATAACAGATTACCAACTGATTATTGAGTCCTAGAATGTTATATGGACATTATGTATCATGTATGTAGGTTTGCTAATTTATGTTATGATTTTGAAATATGAAATGTTTCTGACCAACACCAGTACAGGAAATATTCAAGTGCAAATGCATTTGTTGAAGCTCATCAGTGGGGATGATGGTGCTTTGTGATTGCTTGGCTTGCCAATCTTTGAGAAGCCCGTGTTATGTTCAAAATTCAATAGTATGATATGAAGTGTGCATGACACCAATCAGGTAGACTTCAGTGATCTGGGATACCCGCATGTAGTCTTGTGACATGCCATGGTATTTGCATGGTCTATGTGTATATTGAAAGTTGAAACATTTGTTGCTGTTTGCTAGCAATAATTACATCTCAATTCAATAAAACCTACCATAAGTTTGGAGTTTCCCAGCAAATTTTGCTTATACATGTAGTTTGCAAACTTGTTTGTTGGCAAATTCATAGGAAATAGATAAATAAGCAAGCATGTCTTTAGAACATCTAATAATTATATGAAAATTGATTTAGAGTGTATATAACCCTCCAATCTATTGATTGTTTCAACATTTCTTTAAAAAAAAAACAGTAGAATGCTCTTATGCTAACACTTTTTTTCACTGTTTTGAATTGGTAATTATATGAAAACTGATTTAGCATGAATATAAACATCCAATCTTTAGAACATTTTCTTACTGTTCCTTGAAAAGATGGTAATGGCACAAAAACAATGCCAAACATCCAAACAGTGGAAGGACAATAAAGTGTTTAAAAGAGTTTGTAGTATTACATATGAAGGAAGAAATCATCAGAAAAATACAGTTTATTGTTGTCAACCAAACCGTTGATGTGGCCCTTACCCCTTGGCAGCTAAGTTCAATGTTATCTGGTAGATTAGGTAATAGATCTGGTCTTTCTTTCTCCTTGATAGTAAATCTGGTTAGATCTAAAGAACTAAATAATCTGGTTCTGAACTTACTGTGACATTGTAACATTATTTCTTACTTGATTACGCAATCTCAATGCATGAAATATGGTATAAAGCAACTTAGTATCGACGAAAAGCTGTTTCAATGAACAAATTTCATATATATCCTGCCTTGTGGGGGTGACGAGGAGTTGAGAACAAAAGGCATAGTTTGTGACAATTAGATCAAGATGACCCCTATCACCTACGTTTTCTACCAAGACCATGCTATATGTGTTAAAGAACAAAGAAGGGTTTTTTTTTTTTTTTTTTATTCTAAGGTATCCATTTTCATGGAAGTTGATCAAATAAAAAAAGTATTTGGATAAACAGTTCAATTAAACACTAAATATTTGTATTAAACGAGAGCTCATTCATGAATTTAAATGTAAAATATATTAAAATAAGTTTAAAATCTTTATATAGATAATTTATTTTATGAAGTTTATTGAAATAAGATATAAAAAATATTTATAAAAATGTTGATCAGAGAGAAATTGAGTTCCAATCCTTTAACTAAAGTCTCTATTCAAGTTTTGTAAATAGAAAAAAAAATAATTGGAGTGAAAGATTAAAAATAATAATCCGTCAAGTTTTTTGATAAAAATTAATTATTAATAAAATCAATAAATATTTCACTTATATAACATTTAAAAAAAGTCAAACTATTTTAGTAGATCCAAATAAATTCATATTCACATAACTTTCCAACAATAATTAAACCTCAAGTTTTTCTATGATGCACTATTGTAACTTTTTTATATTTATAAGAATCAAAGATAATATCAAAAGATTTATATCAATTTGCATATTTTAATTAATTAAATTAGAATCTATCAATAGCATCATGTAATTTAAACATCTTTTAAAAGTACCTTAAAAAATTAGTGTGTTTTTTGTTCTAAGAATAAAATCAACTTTA
Source organism: Glycine max (assembly GCF_000004515.6). NCBI lineage: Eukaryota > Viridiplantae > Streptophyta > Magnoliopsida > Fabales > Fabaceae > Glycine > Glycine max. The sequence continues at coordinate 47,423,339 of NC_038254.2, read as the reverse complement.
TTTTCTTCAACCCATGTCATTCAAACACAAAAGGAAAAGCCAAATTCATTCAAACACAAATCCTTTTATACTTTCATGGATTCATCCATCTCAGCCCTAATTTGGCGTCCCCGCTCTCCTCGTATTGTTGATACTCTTCAATAACCCCTCCCTTCTTCACCTTGGAAACACTCACATTGGAATCACACTTTGTGGCTTCAACACCGCATGCACCAGTGACTAGACACAACAGAAGCGCTGCACAATGTCTTCTGCGTCCAGCATCTCCCATTTTCTTCCTCTTTAATTGCTTCTCTCATAAAATTTCTCCCATCGGTTTAAACAATTCCCTCAGGTGCCCATGCATTAGTGTCACAGTTTTATAGATATATAAGAAAAGAGAGAAAATCAAACAATCAAAATTCGTAAACACTCTTTCAAATTGATCCCATCACTCCACCCTATTTGAGTAGATATTAAAAATCCATAGCCAAACCAAAAACGCGCAAATCAACCAGAAAGCAAACATAAAAGAGGTCAAATTAATTGTGGCAGAGAGGAAAAGAGGAACAAACAAGTGTGAAAAAAAAAAAAACATTTTGTTGGTACATGATTGTTTGAAAAGGGGAAAAAAACTATCACATCACGCATCTACAACGCTAGATTCACTGCAAGGCAACGACGACAACTACTTTTTACGCCTTCGCCCCATGAACACGTTCCCGTTGGGTCGCATAAACTGCCATGATTTTTCCACCAACGCAATTCTCCCAAAACCAACAACCAAAATCAGCGTCATTGCCGCAAATTTCAAAACCAGCAACCCATAACACGGTTAATTCTTCATATTATATATATATATATATATATATATATATATATATATATATATATATATATATATATATATATATATATATATATAAATAGTGTGGATTTTATAACCGTTTATCCAATCCGGTCGATCCGGTGGATGAGGACGAGGAAGATTGGTCGTAGGTGAGGGACTGAGAAGAAATGATGAACGTGTGACAGTTAAGTTTTTAAGGGTAAAATTGGCTTTTCACATTAAAAACTAGAACTAGTGGTTGTGGTTCACTATTTGATGGTTCACGGTAGAATTTGCCCGTCTAGTTACTTAAACACACCATCATCAGACAATATACCATTTTAATTTTTAAGAAATTTGCAACTAATTCAGACTTGGAAGGTAGTTCGGACTGAAATGAGTAATTGTCTCCCCCTACACCCTTTCCAGAATACTACAATATTTTCTGATACTTTTATAGGGCTACTAGAGAGTAATAAGCTGTAGTGTTTCAGCTCAACCTTAACATAATTTACACTGAGAAGGCAAAATGCAGAATAACATCCGCATTGAGAAAATGGAAAGCTCGTTAGTATTTCCCAAGTTAATATTCACATACAGGGAAAATTCTAACCAATATAATGGAGCTTAACCCTAAGAAACAGCTACCCTTTGAACAAGTTATAATCACTACTTGAAAGAAAAAGTATAAGATAATTTACACTGCGATCCTAAACCTAACTCTACAGGCATGAATTTGAGCTTTTACCAACTGCAGCATTAACTACGGAGTTCTAAGACTAACTAATTACATAATGTGAGGAACCTTTGGATGATGGCCACGGGCAGACATCAATAGATACATTTGATCTTGTTTACACCTGATGTAACACACTTTCGACATGCAATTCTCCCACCAGCAAAAAAATTACAGGCCCAGAATTTCCTATTGATTACCTTCGCCGTGACATGTTGGTGTGGTGATTGGCTTTGCTATCAATTCTTATCCTGTCTGCATACATGGGAAGGCGAATTATCTCACTTATTTCATTCAACAGGATATCCTCTGTGATATTGTCTCTTATACTTCGCATCACCTGTAATAGATCAACCGAATGGTCCAATCAAATACAGATTGATAGACGAGGGAAACTGAAAATTAAAGGTGTTGGCAAAAAATAGAACCTTTCTATAAGTATTAAAGTCATTTGGAGTTGATTTATCTGTTCTGATTCGCTTGAATATCCATTCCTGTCTATCAGAATCCCAAGAACACTCAATGATCTTTCCAGAATAATGCAAGGGATTCGAACCTTCTGCAGATTTTAAAATTCCATTAAGCATTTGCAATCAATGCAACTAAGAATCGTCAAACAAGATGCAGGTTTAAAAACAGACAACAACATGCAAAACAGTATTAACAGAGCATTATCCTGCAAAACTGAGACAATGCTTCATGCTTCGTATATCACTTTTCTGGTGGGTGCTAGAATTTGGTTATAGTGATAAGAAAATCACCAACCAATATAGACACCAAATTGGCATATGAATATGTACCACACTGAGAAACAAATAAAGCCATTACTTGATTTTAATAGAATTTCCTATTCTACAATGACGCCTGAAATCTCATTGTTTTTTAGGTGAGGAAAGGGAAGAAAAGAGAGAATAAAGAATTCAAATAATATTCTATTATTTGAGATTAGGAGTTTTTGAGAAATATTGCGCAAGTGTTCTGTTCACTCAGCAATCTGTATATCTGTCTATTCATATAAAGAAGGGTCTGAGAACAAAAGCACATAGGAATGGAAAGTCAACAATCTAGGACACCTGTGCAATAGGTAGATACAAACAAAATCAGCTTTACAAAAGCTGAGCAAAATATATCAAACAGCTATCTTAACAATATTGGTATGCTGTATTATATGCATTACAAAATACTGAACAAATTATTCTATTTATTTATATACAAATTTAGGTAAAGTACTCGTATAGTATTGCTAGTACAATAAGGAAATAAAAGGAAACATGATAAAATTAGGGAATAACCGAATAAAGAACTGTTTACAAATTACACTGTATTTTGAAGATCTTTTAAGATATTCTAACATATTCTCTCATACAAAAGATATTTTGTAGATATTCTAACACCAGAACTGAATGAGTTGGCCAGGTATAATAAAAGTGTCTTACTGACCTTCAAATGCAACCCTGTACCCTTCCATGAGTTTCTTTTTTCCACGTTCATACAGAAAAAGCAGCTGACAATCGTTATCAATCTGTCAACACAACTAGAAATTAGTTGGGAGCACCAGCAACAAACTATTAGTGACCATTTGGTAATTGGAGCAAGAGACATTATCCAACAAGATATGTAATAAGTTGATGATACCACCTCAAAGAGAAAATCAACTGAATTTAGATCAGCATATTTCCACTTTAAGAGGCCTTCATGAGTGCGAGGTATGTAAGGATCGTCCCAACCCTGGTTAAAGATATTGTCAGTAACAACCTTGATTCACTTCAATAAAAAAAGAAAAAGAAAAAGAAAACACTCAGTTTTTGTGGAAAGGAGGAGTTGAAATAAAATGAACGGACCAATGTATCTGAACTATGAGCTAGTCTAGGTAACAATGATCCTCTATGAGCTAGTCTATTGTCTCTTTTACTGGACATCATTTTAAGATCACTACAGAAACCAAAAGCATATTCATTCTTATATTGAATAAGTTGCAGTAGTATGTTGACCCTGGTATGAGATGGAATCAATGGGAAAAGGAAAAATCCTAAAAGGCTACAAACCACATGACAGAAAATAGGCGACTTGTTGGCATGACATTGAGCCCGAATTAAGTTATTCAACATATCAGAAAATCAAACCTTGTCTTCATGTTTAATACAATGAAAGAAATTAAACCCACCTGAAATATGAGACCATCTGCATCATGTGAGAGTTTTGGTATGAATTCGCTTAAAAGCTTTGTGACAGTAGAGAGCAACCAAAAATCTTTTCTCCTCACCTGATAATTTTGAACATTAATAGCCAAGTTAAGCTAGCAACGGAAAGTGAAGCTTAATATATACCCAGTTTTAAGGTTAGAGATGCATACCCGGAATGGCTCCATGTCATATCTATAGTAAGGATTTCTGCTCTGGAACCGTTCCTGATTCCTGGGTTCAATCACTTCTTTCTCAAGCATCTTCCACCGTTCATAAAATGGTCGCTGCACCAAGTTTGGACTAAATCATACATCGCTAGCTACACTTTGTATCAAAGAATTGACAAAGGAAAGAAAGAAAACAGATTATAGAGGAAAGCAATAATTTAGAAAAGCTACCAAAACATTAAGTCATGGTTAATTAGATAATCCAATGTTAAATCAATTTAAGGACATTTCATCCTTTCAGAAAATGTGACTGAAATATTCACCATCACACCATCTATTTATAATATATAAATCTTTAAGTGAGGACTAGTTCAATCAGTTGAGAAGTATGTATGTGCTGTTGTAAACCCCCTGGTACTGGACTTCGACTCCTCCCTTTGAACCAAAAAAAGAAAAATCTAAAAGTGCAAAAAGTAGAGTGCAAAAAATTGGGTTGCGTTGTAGTTTGAGCATTATTCAACCATGCAAATAAATAACAGCTATAGGCAAGCACAAGTAATTTCCTGTTCCCAAAATCCAAAAAGAATGAAACAATAAGGTCAAAACCAAAGTAAAAGCATCCTCCATTATGTTGTGCAACTACAAATAAATCAAACCTCTATTACTGATACTCCATTGACTGCCATCAGATCATATATGAGGTATCTCCTTTCCTGCTTTTTTGAATCTGGCAATGTATCGATAATCATCTCCCCATCAAGTAATGTGAAGTGGTGGGTCTTCTCAGCCATGCCCTTGGAAGCAAGGATATATACATATCAGTTTATGCACCATTAATTTAAAACAGTTTAACAATCTCAGAAACTTTAACTATAAATTAGCATACATCATTTGTAATCCTGCAAGGAAACCTCATTTGGACCCTTCGAAAATTGAAGCTTCTATCAATCAAGTAACATCCGTCCATAGTTATTAGCATCATATATCTTGTTCCATCAGCTTTCCATGTTGCATAATAATAACGCTGTCGTAACAGTTGTAAATTCTCCCTGCATAGCAAGCAATCAAATTTAACATTTAACAAATACAGAAAAAACAGCAAATCAATAAGGAACTGTCTTGAAAATAACTCCTGCAATCGATAAAGATAATCACTATACGCACAATACAACAAAGTGTATAAATAAATGACAACTTTGGAAGCATTTATATTCGATAAACTATGCAAAAACGTCACTAATTGGCATAATTCAGACAAAGAATTTGTTGTTACGCCGACATCTGTATGAACTCTCCACATGCCCTCCTAAGCATAACTTGATTCATTTAAAGACTTATAACTATAGAAATATCTTAGAATGTGGGTTTTGGCGTAACTCAACCCCAAACTCATGGGGTGAGGGTATTCCCCACTTATATATTTTATCTTGGCTTTTTCTCTAACCAATGTCAGACTTGAATTTTTTTCAATACACCCCCTCATGCCCAGCACTTTTGAACTTGATGTGTGGATGACACATGGTGGGTGACCCGTTTAAGGGATCTAGAATAGACTTTGATACCATCTTAAAATATGGGTTTGGGCCAAACTCAACCACAAAAGCTAGCTCATGGGTAAGGGTTGCCCCCCACTTATATATTCTATCTTGGCCTTGTCTCTAGCCGATGTGAGATTTGGGATTTTCCCAATAAAATATAAATGATGGCATCCTCCCAACCCCAAAAAAACACAAGTAAAAAACATTGAAGTAGCAAATAGTATATTTTAAAATGACGACATATTAAGTACAGAGCATTAAAATTTGATTTCTCCTTGACAAATCTAGGCACTGGAGGTCATATAAGGAGACAGATTTTAAATTTTCTGGTAGAATATGGACTGGCCGGAGGTATATAGTTAACCACTCACTTACCTTTCACAATTAAGATGTGGGATGTAAGACTAGTTAGCTGTAATAAATTAAAGGTTAGCTTACTTTTCCTTATTTTGTATTTTTGTTTAATATTGGGCTTGTCCCAGGTCCCAAGACCAATTCTAATATTAGTTTTCATGGTTTTGGTAGAAGTATAGGCTAAATTATTGTAACAATGACAATCTGTGCTACAATTTGTTAAATTTGTTTGGAGGGTAACTTGTATTTTTAAGGATGTTTCTTTGGCACAGGCACAACATTTGACTTGGGATAAGATTAGGCATTTGATATCTTTTTGGCATCAAGTGCATGATTTTTTTAATTTTAATGGGGTTTCATTAACAAAATATGTTAGAGGGATTGGGAATCTTTGTACCATTGAGTTTCTCAGTTTTATTGGTTATCTGTTCCACTTTCTTCTTTAGGAGGATTTCTTATCATCCTTTCACTATATGTTTTTCTCTTCATGTTAATAAACATTAAACTTTATACTTTATATATACCTTAGTTATGATTTCAATAGTATCCCCAGTGGCAAGTCAGAAGTATTCACTCTAAGTCTACAGATTTAATCTTGACCCAAAAGGGATCTTTGACTGTCTCTTGATCTCTCAAGTGATCTATTCCTCCTACCCTCTAGGCTTCTGCTTATAGTAGTTGAAAGAACCATCTGAACTTCTCCCCTTCCACATTCATGTTGGGGCATCGTTTGGCATCGGAGTAACTGCACCGCTAATGTTGAGGATCACTTCTTCCCTCTTATGTGGTATCAGTAACAACAATAAGCCCCAAATTCACATAATAGGTGAGTTGTCCTGTTTGACTAGGAAGGATAAAACAGTCAAGAGAGAATGGCTTAGGCTCGCCAAACTGAGATGAATTGAATCCAACCAAAAGGGGTGAGGCTCAACTAAGTCTGAAGAGTGAAGCCTAAATGAACCGACTGAGTGTTGAATTGGACCTCATGAGGAAACAAGAAGCATGACTCATTATCAGACATTAAATGAAAAGGGCAGAAATCCACATAAGAACACAATGCTAACCACCAGCGTAATCATATGATTGGTTAGGCATAAAAGCATGCTATATGAAAGTATAGTGGCTATAGAACTAACAGCCTGAGGTTTACTGCTTGGTTATTATTACATATCAAAATATAGTGCATTATTGGCACAGATAAGTTGGACCTGTTTAAAGAAACTGGATGTGACCCTGGGAATTGCATGTGCCCTCTGGCCTGCACCATAAGAAATAGTAAGATGGCAATCTATAACAAACATCAGAGGTACATTAAGCAGGCAAAGCAAAACCATAAAAAGTAAAAGTGGAAGCAAATCACGTTATCAGCAACTAAGATAAACATAATATGAAGCATAATAGAACACATATTTCAACAAGAATATAGGTATCTGATTTATTTGATAAAAAAGGAAAACTTAATAATGTTAAACCTACAGAAAAGTAAAAAATTTACAGAACAAAAGATGTACATAGAAACTATAAGGAGCTTTACAAAAACAACATTCCACATTAAAAAAATGAAATCCAAGCTTGGTTGGGATGACAAATACAAGAAGAGCATTTAATAAAAGACAACAACGTGCCTGTTTGACCTAGCTGTGAAGCTTTTCTGTTTCAAAAATTGCTTAATCGAAAAAACTATATAGAAAACGTATTAGAAAATAGAAATAAATAATTTGGTCTATAAATAGTTTTTTCGAAAACGTATGCAAGTGATTTTGCTTCCTCAGTGAAGCCCCAATTTTTGCTTCATAACAGGATTACTTGCATCTCGTATCTCACCTGCAAGCCTTATTGACTAAGTGCCTTGAAAAATAGAATGAAATAACTAAAAGGTCTTATTGATTTCACAGCATGGTGAAAGAGGCTCCATGTAAAGCAACCAGAAATCACAATATTCTGGTTCAAAATAACATTTTTTAAGAAAATTAGCAAAACTTCTACAATGAAAGATACTTATAAAATAACAAAACATTTTGCAAAAATATAATAATAGCATGTTCAAGATTGTCAGCCTCACGTGCCTAGTCATAGATAGGGTTGCTCATGGCTTGGGTATTTACATAACTATAATCATAACTACTAAATAACTAGATTATAAGTGGGTATTATAACTAAAATCATAATTAGTTTTATATAACTAGTTATAATTTGAAATAGCCAGTTATTGTTTTTAAAATATGGGTATATAACTGGTTATAAATAAACTAGTTATATAACCGGTTATATATAAAACCAATTACATAAAGGGTTATGAATGAATAAAAATAAGTTATTTGAAATAGTCATTTCTATAAAACTAGTTATAGTTTTATAACTATAACTATTTTTTAAATAAAAATAAGTTATTTGAAAAAACCATAACTATAAAACTGGTTATAGTTTTATAGCTACTTTTATATAACTAGTTATATAAAACTAATTATAATTATAGATATTTTTTTAAAACTAGTTATTTTGAGCAGCCCTAGTCATAGAATTGTATGGTCCTATGAGTTTTGGGGCTGGCGAATCTCCAGGGACTAGAGTCAGAACATTTATTTTGCTTGCCAAAACATGGGATCATTGATCTTGTCCGAAATGGGTTCATGGTGTTCGGTGGCTCAAGGTCATATTACTCGGTTCAGTGGAAAAAAGCATTTTTTTTAAACCTAAAATTTTTCACATCACCCAACTCAGACCAGACCTCTCTTCTCCCAAACTGCATTTTGGGTTTTCTCTTAGGGTTAGGTTGTATTTCTCTGTTATGGTTCTTTTCTCTTAGAATGTTGGTTTGGACATAACTCAACCCCAAAAGCTAGCTCAAAGGGTGAGGGTCGTCCTCCACTTATATACTTTATCTTTGTCTTATCTCTAGTCAATGTGAAACTTGGATTTTTTCCAATACACCCCCTCATACCCAAGCACTTTTGAGCTTGGTGTGTGGATAATATGGTGGGTGGCCCGTTTAATGGCTCTATAATAGGCTCTGATTACCATCTTAGAATGTCGGTTTGGGCCTAACTCAACCCCAAAAGCTAGCTCAGGGGATGAGGGTTTCCAATATTTCCCACAAGGCTACACCTGTGTTGTGGTTCTTTTCCTACTCCTAGGTTGTGAAATTCTCCTCTGTTCTCTGCTCTGTTTAGTGGACTTGGTTCTTAGCTGCATGGTGCAACTTGGGTCTTCTCTATTGTGTGACTAGGTCCCCTGTTCTCCATCATGCCACCTTGGTATTCTCCTCTCATTTCCTGTTGCAGGGTTGATTGATTTGCTGTCTGCAAAATGGCTTCAAGCTGTTGTGTGACTTGGTCCATATTCACTTGCTGTTTTAGTTTGTTATCTTTTATATTTGGAGTTGTACTTGACAATGTTCTGCACAAATTCAAGTTTATTACAGACACACATAAAGATATTTATATGTATGCATGTATGTTTAAGGGTAATTTTGCAATTTAGTAGGATCTTACAACCCGATCCCACAATTTTCATACTTCTTTCCCCCTTCTGATTCTACATAGCATCACGATTTGACAATCTTGGGCATGTCTAAGCACAGAAAATAACAACACAATAGCCCGATTTCTTCATATCAATGTAATTGAATAAACAATAAAAATTCAGTGATGAAACTATTAAAAACATCCTAATTGTATCACTGAGTTGTCAACACAGCGGGAGTTCAAATAATAAACTCCTGCATGGAAGACAACCATTTAAAAGGCTTACCCCAACACCTAGTTTGAGTGTTTGAAAGCAGAACTGACGAAATGCATCTTGCTGATCATTAGGAATCTCATCACCCAAAACATCATCATTTGTCATTATAGTGTCAGTCTCATGATTCTCCTAGGAAAATAGGAAACATATCGAGATTTAATTAGCTTTAGAAAAAGCATCTAATGTATAAAAACTAATTAACAACTTGGTTCAAGAATTGAATGAGGTTATCATATATGGTATTTGAGACAGACCAAATAAGAAAAAAATCAAGGTAGAATTGACAGACATCAAGAAAATATGCAGCATTGTCTTCTATGATGTATGAAACTTCAATAGTTATAGTACAATTGATAGGAGTGAAAATGGGCATAAGGAAAAGATGAAACGGTGGAAAAACAGGTGAATGACTTATTCAAAATCCCATAATTTTTCAACAGCCAATTTTTATCAAAAAAGAATTTACCAGACAGAAAAGAAGAAAGTAGAAATACGAGGAGGTTAAAATAATCCCTCAAACAAAGAAGAGGACATGGAGGAAAATAAGTCAAGAATGTAACAAGGATGTCCAATCTCTCTGCAATGGAATGTATTGGAATTACAAACATTGTATGGGTACTTGAACCTCTAGTCTCTGTTAAAAATATAGAACTACATTGTTGAAGGTTTAAGATACACACTGGAGAAAAATTATCACCCTCAGCTCTTAGCTTTTTATTAACACATATATAGTACAGAGAAAGAGAGAGAAGGGGAAAGTTGCCTTTGGATAGGGATTAGACACTCAGCTTCCCACACACTCAACATGACAACACATAAAACTTAATACACACTCAATCTCACACACACACACTCAAAACAGCCTTTTACCTACACAGCTATCTACAATATATATTTAACAGTCTCTTCAATATGATATCTAGAGCCACCTTGTTTGTTCTTTAAAGGTTTCTGCATCTGGTCAGCAGAACCTAAAATCTTGTCTTTGTCCCTTTGTCCAAACAGCAACCTCAATATCCAACACTCCAAATAGGAGGAAATTCAGTTGACAGTATTGAAACTTCTGTCATGGTATCTAATCGAAGGGGACAAGGTGGTCGTGGAAACCAAGGAGGACGAGCTGGAAGAGGAGGTCACCCTCAATGTTCTTACTGTAAGAGAGTGGACCACACACAAGACACTTGTTATTCTATTCACGGATTCCCCGAAAAATTGGTGAATATTTCAAAGTCTGAAACATCTGAGATAAAGTTTTCGAAGGCTGACTATGAAGAGTATCTCCAGCTAAAACTGCCAAGGAATCTCTAACATCATCTACTATAAGTGGTCATAACTCCACTGCCTACATTTCCCAATCTGGTAATAATCAAAGTCCATGGATAATTGATTCAGGTGCTTCTAATCACATTGCTGGTAATAGTTCTTTATTTTCATCCCTCTCTCCTCCTAAAATTCCTCATTTCATTACTTTAGCCGATGGTTCTAGTCTTCTAGAGTTGCAGCAACAGGAATCGGCCATGTATCATCCACTTCTTCTTTGTCTTTAAACTCTGTTTTGCTCATACCTGGTTGTCCTTTCAATATAATATCTCTTAGTCAGCTTACTCGTTCTCATAATTGTTCAGTAACATTTGATGCTAACTCCTTTGTCATACAGGAACGTGGTACGGGTCGGACGATTGGTGTAAGACATGAATCTCATGGTCTTTACAACCTCAAGCCTAATCTTTCTTGGGTTTGCAATGCTGTCACATCACCAAAGCTCCTTCATGAATGTTTGGGACACCCACATTTATCTAAATTAAAAATAATGGTTCCGAGTCTTGAAAAAATAAAGGACCTATTTTGTGAGTCATGTCAACTAGGAAAGCATGTTCGTTCTTCTTTTAGGCATGTTGAAAGTCATGTTGATTCCCCTTTTTCGGTTATTCACTCTGATATATGGGGTCCTAGTCGTGTTTCGTCTATGGGTTATAGATATTTCGTTACTTTCATTGATGAATTTTCTCAATGCACTTGGGTTTTCTTAATGAAAGAACGATCTGAAGTTTTTTCTATTCTCACTTCTTTTGTTAACGAAATTAAAACTCAGTTTGGTAAGACAATTAAGATCCTTAGGAGTGATAATGCGAAAGAATACTTTTCTTCTGCTATTTCTTCTTTTTTGTCAGCGCAGGGCATTCTCCATCAGTCCTCTTGTCCTCATACTCCTCAACAGAATGGCATTGCCGAAAGGAAGAATAGGCACCTTGTTGAGACTGCTAGAACATTATTGCTTCATGCCAATGTACCTGTCCGGTATTGGGATGATGCAGTTTTGACAACCTATTTTTTGATAAATCAGATGCCTTCTTCCTCTATTAAAAATAAAATACCACATTCCATTTTGTTTCCTAAAGAAACATTGTTTCATGTTGATCCACGTATTTTTGGATGCACCTGTTTTGTTCATAACTTGTCTCCAGGTCTTGATAAGCTTACTGCTCAAGCCATCAAATGTGTTTTCCTTGGATATTCCAGGTTACAGAAAAGTTACTGATGTTACTCTCCTGTTCACAATCGTTATTATATCTCTGCATATGTAACTTTTTTTGAAGAAAAACCATACTTTGCTCCCTCGATGGTTAAGTCCAATACTCTTCCAGAAGTTTTTCCTATTCCCTATCTTGGTCCATCACCTTCTTTGCAGGAATCAGAGTCAACTGTAGATTCTACCATAGATATTCCTGACAATCTTCTTCCACTTGAGCAGACTCAAAGATCACCTACCGTATATCGACGTCGTCCTCGAATTCCTGACGTAAAACTTGAAGGTAATGAAAGACCAGCTGAATCATGTCCTACTCCAGCAGACAACCCGACCATGGACCTACCCAAAGAGAATCTTGATTTGCCCATTGCTCTTAGGAAAGGTACTCGGTCTACACGTAATCCTTATCCTATTTATAACTTCTTAAGTTATCATCGTCTTTCTTCTTCGTACCATTCTTCTGTTTCCTCTTTATCTTTTGTTTCTCTTCCTAAAAATCTTTGTGAATTACTTAACCATCCAGGATGGCGACAAGCCATGATTGATGAAAGGCAGGCTTTGGAGCATAATGGTACTTGAGAGCTAGTTCCTCTTCCCCCAGGCAAGAAACCTGTTGGTTGTCGGTGGGTATATGCTATAAAAGTTGGGACCAATGGATAGATTGATCGCCTCAAAGCTCGATTGGTAGCCAAAGGTTATACCCAGATTTATGGCCTAGATTATGGAGACACTTTCTCCCCTGTGGCTATAATTACTTTTGTTCGACTCTTTCTTGCCATAGCTGCCATCCGTCATTGATCACTGTATCAGTTGGATATTAAAAATGCATCCCTACATGGAGAATTAGAAGAGGAGATTTATATGGAGCAACCACCGGGATTTGTTGCTCAGGGGGAGTCTAGCTTGATTTGCAAACTTCGGAGGTCTCTTTATGGACTCAAACAATCTCCACGAGCTTGGTTTGGAAAATTCAACTCAGTTGTTCAGGCTTTTGGGATGAAACGAAGTGAAGCAGACCATTCAATTTTTTATTGTCATACCTCATCGAGTAGATGTGTTTACTTGGTGGTCTATGTAGATGATATAGTCATCACAGGAAATGACCAAGAAAAAATTGCTCAACTGAAGGAACATTTATTTAGTCATTTTCATACTAAGGATTTGGGAAAACTTAAATATTTTCTTGGAATTGAAGTTGCTCAGTCAAAAGATGGGATTATCATCTCACAAAGGAAGTATGCGTTAGACATACTTAAAGAAACTAGTATGTCAGATTGTAGATCAATTGATAGTCCCATGAATCCAAATCAAAAATTGTTACCCAATCAGGGGGAGCCTTATTCTGATCCTGAAAGATATCGGAGATTGGTTGGGAAGCTTATCTACCTCACTATTACAAGGCCAGATATTTCCTTTGGAGTTGGAGTGGTGAGTCAATTCATGCAGTCTCCTCATAATGATCATCGGGATGTAGTAATTCGAATTTTGAGATACATTAAAAGGACCCCAAGACAAGGACTACTCTATGAAGACAAAGGAAACGAGTAAATAGGCATTTTAGTCCCTGACTTTGTAGCCCTAGGCATATTAGTCCCTAGCTTATTGAAATGTTAAAAATAGTCTCTATCTTTGCATAAGTGTTGCAAAATAGTCCTTGTCGTTAAATTAGAAAGTAACGCCATTAGTGAGGTGCATTGTTGGCAATTTTAGTGCCACGTGTGTTGCTTTTGCAGCAAATTAGTCCCAAATGACGTCGTGTGTTGCTGTTGCAGCATTCTTTCAGTCTTCTTCTTCTTCTCATACATTCAAAGGTGGAGCAGTTGAAGACACTGTTGCAGCATTCTTTCAATCTCTTCTTCTCATCCAGTTTTAATTTCACCCATCATGTTCCCTCATTCACTCCCACCCATTACTCTCTCTCTCAACCAAGTTGCAAGTTTTGTGGCAGAACAACCGGCACGGTGAGGGACTCATGGGAAGATTGATGATTTGGCGAGTATGATTTCGTTGACGAGTTTGTGGCTTCACGGGAACAAGTTTGAAGGGAGTGTGCCAGATAGTATTGCGGATTTGGTTTCTCTAAAGGATTTGGATCTCAACGGGAATGAGTTTGTTGGGTTGATTCCGAGTGGTTTGTAGATCAAGGGGCAACGCATGTTCAAAGTGATTTGGATATATTCTGTTTTAGTTACTGTTGTGACATAATCATTTGTGTTTTACAATTTTATATTCTATAAAAATACAGATTGATCAAAATAGGACAAAGATTTTCCTTCGAAAACAAGTATACAAATTAAAATAAATTGTGTAAACGTAGCCCATGCTTTGAAAGCAGAAGAATGATTTATCAATCAGTATGAACTCCTTGTGCAAGAGAACTTAGATGAGTACTAGATGCTTACATGAAAAAAAAAATGCATCAATATTTTTTTCCTCAAGCTATGTACACTTGAAGACTGGGGCATTATATCACGAGTTAATTAAGGTGATTTACCCAAAATATGGTACATCTCGAGAATTTTTTATTTAAAACAATAAAACTTAACTTGAACTTGAAAAATTAATCCTAACAAAATATTAGAATAAAGTTTATAAACACGTAATTTAAAAAGAATATATGCACGGTACAAGATCACAAGAAAATTATGAATATAAGATAATTTGATACAATATTTAAGTTTAATAGCAAAAAGTAGAGATAGTTTATCTTACTTTACACACACACACAGAGTATACTAGCAAAGCTGCTTCCATTCCCCTACAATATTCCCTTCCTCTCCTTTCTCCCTTTATCTTCTTTTTCTCTCTTTTTCCATCCCTTCCAAAATGAAGTTGCTAAATATTGTAGTTATTTACGTACCTTAGGGCCACGGGGGCCATTTCTCTCGAGAGGAGTAGAAGTGGTATCACAATTGGCGCAACGGCGAACGAGGAGAGGATCGGTGGTGTTGGTGGTTTGGGAGGACTTGGAATGGGATTGAGGGTTGTTGTGTTTGGATTGTAGTAAGTCCCGGCAGAAGTTAGAGACGAAACAACGTTCGTGGCGGCTTCGTTTTTCTTCGTCTTCAGAGAAGTAGGTGGAAGGGGTACCGAGGGAGAGGGTGCAGTCAACGGAAGAAGAGGAAGAGGGAGCGAAGGAAGAATAGTCATAAATGTTGTCAGAATCATTGTAGGGTGGTGGTTTGTGGTTGGGCATGGAGAAGAACATGGCAAAGGAGCTGGTGATTTGGCTGTGAAACATACCACATGTGCAAGGTCCCATCACGTGCCTGTGGGAGCCACTGCAACAGCGATGTCACATGGGTTTGCTTGACTTGTCACATAGACATATGACTAATAGTGAAAATTGAATTTTAACGGTATGGACTTAGTTGCATAACGGATGTAAAGATAGGGACTATTTTTAACATTTCAATTAGCTAGGGACTAATATGCAAAAGGACTACAAAGTCAGGGACTAAAATGTCTATTTATTCCAAAGGAAACACTCAAATAGTTGGATTTTGCGATGCAGATTGGGTAGGATCACCCATCGATAGGCATTCCACTTCAGGATATTGTGTGTCTGTTGGAGGAAATCTTGTCTCATGGAAGAGTAAGAAGCAAAATGTTGTTGCAAGGTCTAGTGCAGAGGCTGAATATAGAGCTATGACTGATTTGTGAGCTCATTTGGATTAAACAACTTCTTCAAGAACTGAAGTTTGAAAATACTCAACAAATGAAACTATGTTGTGATAATCAAGCAGCCCTACATATAGCTTCTAATCCAGTACTCCATGAGAGAACTAAATATATTGAGATTGATTGTCATTTTGTCTGTGAGAAAGTCCTTTCTAAGGAAGTTATTACTGAA
Source organism: Glycine max (assembly GCF_000004515.6). Classification (NCBI taxonomy): domain Eukaryota; kingdom Viridiplantae; phylum Streptophyta; class Magnoliopsida; order Fabales; family Fabaceae; genus Glycine; species Glycine max. The sequence goes on along the minus strand of NC_038254.2, from coordinate 47,407,429 downwards.
TTCGTTAGTTCTAATGATCAACTAGCAGACATTTTTACAAAATCTCTAAGGGGACCAAGAATTCAAACTATTTGTTCCAAGCTTTGACCATTTGACTTATATGCTCCAGCTTGAGGGGGAATGTTGGAATTACACACATTGTATGGGTACTTGTTCCACACATTGCATGGGTACTTGTTCCAATAAAGAATAGTTTTTTTTTATCAGTAAAACTAAATATATTATATATATAAATGATCAAAAGTACCAGAGGTACTAGTACATAGGGATATACATCCTCATATCTAGACACCAAAACTGAGGTATTCTAGATATTAGGAGAACATGTGTTTTGTTCTAATTGTAACACCCATTACATAAGAAAACCTTGGCTAATATTGCTTGACCATTGGTTTAGATGGGTTGAGAAATGTTTCTCAAAATGTCTAAGCCAAGTCCAGGTCAAGAAAACAGCTTCATCAAACAATCTGTTAGCATCAAATTCTGCATTTGAGAACAGAATTCTGTTTCTTAATTTCCAAATGGCCCAAGTTACCGCCATCCACCAGTATCTCCATCTCTTAATCCTTAAACCTTCTGCCTGGATGAAAATATGCTGTAGAAAATTTTGTTTAGGCCCAAGAGGAAAGGCACTTTTTAAATTCAACCAAGACATCGATTCCCACCAAATAGGTTGGATGAAGATGCAATGGAAGAATAAATGAGATGCCTTCTCTTCAGCTTCTCTGCAAAAAGGACAGCGTAAATACTGAAGCTGTACTTGTCTCCTATGCAGATTCATCCTTGTTGGTAGCCTGTCCTTTATTAGCCACCAAGCAAAAACTGTTATTTTACTAGGAATTTTAATCTTCCATAATTCCTTACACCATTCCTCTTGCTGACCTCCTGTAGAAGCTTCCAAAACCAGATTATAGGCACTGCGTGTGGAATAATTCCCTGATTGATCACCTAACCATTCCCATTGATCTGATCCTTGCTGCTGAATGTGTATACCTTCGATATCCTTTAGGAAATTGATGGCTGACTCGATTTCATTTTCAAATAGTGATCTTCTCCACAGAAGCTGCCACTCCCATCCTGATTGCAGGTGCTGTCCCATCTATCTAATGGTTTGGTTTTGCTGTGTAGATATTTGGTACAGTCTAGGATACCTCTCTACTAAAGGTTGCTATTGTTGATTCCATTTATCTTCCCAAAGCCTGACCTTATCCCCTCCTACAATCTTCCACCTCATTTTGCTGTGAACTATGTCTCCATGATGTGCAGAATTAACAATTTGTTTTAAATCCTTCCACCACATAGACTGATGCCCTACCCTTCCTGCTTCATAGAGACTCCTCCACCCCCCATATTTTGACTCCAACACTCTGGACCATATCTCTCCCTTCTCTTGCAACAAATTCCATTCCCATTTGCCGAGTAAGGCAAGATTAAAGGTACCAATATCTTTAATCCCCAACCCACCTTTTTCCTTTGGCATACATACTTGGTCCCATTTAATCCATGCAATTCTATTCTGCTCTAGTCCTCCACCCTACAAAAATCTATGTTGTATCCTTTTTAGCCTTTCCACCACTGTTTTTGGAATCCTGAAAAAAGACAAGAAATAAATTGGGATTGATGTTAGTGCAGCCCTAATTAATGTCACTCTCCCTCCCCATGAGATGTATCTTTGTTTCCATTTTGCCAATTTCCTCTCATACTTGTGGATAATGTTGTTCCACATTTGTGTTCGCCTCGGATTAGCCCCTATAGGTATGCCAAGATATGTAAAAGGAATAGTTAACAGGCTGCAGTTTAAATACTTAGCAGCATCACTCCTCCACTGATCTGAAACCCCGAAAGCTCCAAAACAACTCTTAGCATAATTAATCTTTAGGCCTGAGATTAACTCAAAAGCCCTCAAAGTAGCCTTTAATGCTCTCACATTTTCCATAGTTGCTTCTCCAAAAAATAGTGTCATCCGCGTACTGTAAAATACTTATGTCAACCTTTTTTGATCCCACTGGATAGCCTTTGTACATGTTTTCAGCTATTGCCTTTCTCTGCAGTCCAGATAAAGCTTCCACAATCACATTAAACAGGAAGGGTGCTAGCGGATCCCCCTGTCTAATTCCTTTTTGAGGTATAAACTCATTTGAGGGACTTCCATTCACCAAAACTGACATTGACATAGACTTGAGGCTTCCTTCAATCCATTTGATCCATCGGGAGCTGAATCCAAACCTTCTCAGCATATACAACAAGAATTCCCAAGATACCGAATCATATGCCTTCTCAAAATCTATTTTAAAGATAAGGCAAGGCTTGTGGTTCTTTCTTGCTTCATCTATTATCTCATTGGTGATTAGTACACTTTGCAACAAGTGTCTACCTTCGATGAAAGCAAATTGTGTTTCCTCAATTATTGATGGCATCACTTTTCTGATTCTGTTTGCAAGCAATTTCGCCACTATCTTGTACATGCACCCAATTAAGGAGATGGGTCTATACTCTCCCAAATGTTGTGGGTTTGAAATCTTGGGAATAAGAGCTATAAAAGAAGCATTACAACCTCGGGGAATAGCACCATTGACATGAAACTCATGGATATATCAAAATATATCATGCTTTAAAGTATCCCAAAACTGCTTTATGAATCTGAAATTAATGTCATCAGGACTTGGGCTCTTGTCATTGCCACATTCCCAAACAGCATTCTGAATTTCAATCTCCTGAAAAGGGGCCACAAGCATGGAATTCTGTTGTTGGTCTATGGTTTTGAAACTGATACCATCAATCTTAGGTCTCTGAAAATTTGCTTCTTGAAATCTCTTGGAGAAGAAGGTTCTGATTTCTTCCTTCACCTTATTAGGTTCATATGTCCATTCACCTTCAATGAGTAGTCCTTTGATGAAATTTCTATTTCTATTTGCATTCACCCTGATATGGAAAAATCTAGTGTTGCAGTCTCCCTCCTTTAACCATCTTGATCTAGATTTCTGCCTTAGCAATGCTTCATGGGCCTGGGCAGCCACCCACAAATCTTCCTGCAGCTTCTTTCTTCTTGAAATTTCCAAATGAGTCATCTGTCTATGCAATGTGTCCTCCTCTAATTTATTAAGCTCCACTTCCAAGTGCTGGACTTTTTTAAAGCTATCCCCATATTCTTCCTTGTTCCATATCTTTAATCAGCACTTCAACCTTTTGATTTTTTCTTTTAATACATATGCTCCCCATCCTGAAACTTGGGCAGAATTCCAGCATTGATTGACTACTTCTCTGAAAGACTTATCTGTTAGCCAGCAGTTTAATATCCTAAAAGGTTTAGGACCCCAATCCACATTGTTAGCTTTAATTAGGATAGGACAATGATCTGAAAATTTTCTTGATAAGGTAAACTGCACACTTTCTGGCCATGTGTCCCTCCATTCAGGGGATATTAATGCCCTGTCTAATCTGCTTTTAGACTCATCATTTGGCCTAAACCAAGTGTATTGTCTGCCCACAGTAGGAACCTCTAATACCTCCATATCCTCGATCCATTCATTGAATTCCTGCATACTGTTGTCTCCAAGTAGCCTGTCAGTTTTTCCACTTCTTTCATTTGGGTTCCTTATGCAATTAAAGTCCCCAAGCACACACCATAATCTTACTTGGGATGCTTGTTTCAGCTGTCTCACTGAATCCCACAATATTCTCTCGTTATATCACAAGGAGAATATATTGTCACAATGCATATTTTCAGGACCTCTCTGATGCATTCTCCTTCCAAGAAAATGAATCCATTTCCAATGACCTTATTTTGTAGCTTGAAAGCTGTTTCAGTCCACATGCATAAAATGCCACCAGCTGAATTGTTTGCAGGTTGCATCTCCCACATGACTTCATCACTACCCCATATAGCCTGACATAATGTCTTATCAATGTTGTCTTTCTTAGTCTCCTGCAAACATATCATATGAATATTTTCTTTGTTGATTAATCTCCTAATGGTAGCCCATTTTACTCTCCTCCCCAGACCTCTAACATTATATGAGGCTATATTCATGGATCCATAACATTAGCTCCCAACCTCTCAGCTTCCAATCTGTCTCTGGTTTCCATACTGCTTAATTTGTTTAGAATTTTGCTTTGTTGGTCATCTTCTTTGTTTCCCGTTGTCACCCCCAATTGCTGGATCATTTCCCACATTTTAAAAGCTTCCTGGGCCTGTATAGTATCTTCATTTGGCTCCTGTTCTAAGTCTCTGTTGATATCTCTTGTTTCACTTCTGGAATTATTTCTGCTGCTATTTTGCTGTATGATATTTGGTTGCTTATGGCTTCCTTCCAAATGTATCTGCCCTTCTAGCCTTTGATGTCTCCTATGGGACCAACTTCCACGGCAGTATACCTGCCAATTACATCCCATTGCTTTTTTATTGTTGGAGGGGGTATGGCCCAAGTAACCTGGAGGTTCATTAAGTAATTCAGACCCACATTGTAAAGCCATATTCTGATACTCAGATCTTTCTTCTCTGTCATGCGCCCCATTATTTACCACAACCTCAACCTGCTTACCCTTTGTGGGACTGCTTTCAACTACATAGTCACATGAAGGGGACTGACACTTCACACCACTGCTCTCCCCCTTCTCTCTCTGCCTACTTTCGTGAACAACACAGGCTTGCATCTGTTGACCATTGAGATAGCTTTCCATACATGGAAGTTTTGCTGCATGCATCTCGAAACTTGCGTTGAACGTTGTCTCATCATTCAGTCCGGTAATTACCCGCGGGTCTTCGTCATTATCCATGGGGTCTTTGGCCTGCTTCCATCCATTGGTCAATCTGGTGATTGTAGTATCTCCGACGCCGACAAGGCTTTGTGGGGTGTTGGAGCGATGGTTCGATGGCGAGGCTCGCACAGGCTCTCGGTTGGTATCCTCAAAAATTGTATCGTCTACGAATTCGTCTCCGGTGAGGCTATCGGCGGATTCCTGTTCGTCCGACGAATCGCTGTAACAACTTCCCTTATTGTGGTGTTCACATCTCGTTGACCCGCACTCCTCAGCAACGTAAACTTTGAAGGTGTCGCCGTTGCCGTCGACGTGAACTTCGATGACGTGCTTGATCGTCGGCGGCCATGGGGTCCTTATGAGGACTCGTGCCCTATCCACTCGTCTTTTAGTTTCAACATCCTCATCTACATCCACCATGTCTCCTATAGTTCCAACGATCTGCCTGATATGATTCTTGTCCTAGACTTGCAGTGGAATACCCCAACAGTGGATCCACACCATCCTGTTTTCGGTGCGGAGGTTTGGCTTCCATTTCTCCAGTGAGTAGAAAGGAGAAATATTTCCATGCATTCCCCCGTTCATGATTCGTTCAGCCGCGACTTCATTCATTCCAGTTAACAGAACTTGATCATCCCCCAAGTATCGCGGGGTTAAATCCAGTCCTAGCTCCCATCTCAGTTCCTCTTCCAACACTTCGAACCTGGCGGGGTTGGTCAGTCGTCCAACCTATGCGTCTTCTAACCACTTAGTTTCTTCTTTCTTCACATGTAAGTGTACAGAGGAGGTGCTACTTTCGTGCCGTGGAGAAGGTTGCTTTTGTTCGTGTTTTCGTGGCTGAGTGTTATTTTTCTTCCTGTTATTTTTCTTCCTGACCGCATCCGCGTACAAGAGTGTTGTTCTCTAGGGTTGCTGCATGTTTCGTAGACCTCGTATGGGCATGTTTCCTCTTTCGGTCTTTATCTGTCTACCCATGTTCTCATATGTTTGTCTCGCTCGATTATACTTGGGAACATTGACGAAGAGCTTCAGACCTCCAATGACACTGTTATCTAGCTTCCTTTCCATTAAGTCTATATAAATATAGATCAGCTGAGTGGGTTAAGCACTCAAGCATTTCACAACCTCTAGTCTCTTCAATAGAATGGGAAAACACCAACGAAAATGAGATGCTGCAAATGAAAACTAGGGTAGAAGCTCAGTTTCGTTCTAGTCAAATTAAGTACATCAAAGAACAACAAAACAAGCACTGTAGTGAACAAACCAACAGAATCTGCTCAAAGTGAAGGGGACAACCAATAGGCATCCAACACATCAGATAACATATTTCAAAGGAACTTAACCACTCTACAATGCATGAACAATCAGACCACTGTAGTGCAGTCACCCCCCCCCCCCCCCCCCTTCCCCAAAAAAAAAGAAAAAAAAAAAACCAAAAATGATTTTGAAGGTTATACTTTTACATTTTTTTTCAGAAGAAAACCTTCAAGTTGGTCCCTGAAACAATTTTTTTGCTTTATTTGGTTTCCCCCAGGAGAAATCCCAAGCTCGACCCCATTTGAATCAAAACTAGAGAATTGCTAACCAAGCAAAGGACTTGATCTCAAGAAGAAACCTACCTTTATTAGAAGAATTAGTAAGAAACAGGAAACAAGACTAACATGAAAACACAACAGAAGATCAGCAACCTATTCATATAGTATGATATATCAATAAATCCAAAATATTGGAATTCACTTCAATATTATCCATACATGCAAAGGAGAGCCTGGCACTCCATCATCATCGTCATCATCTGGCATTGCTTCACCATTGAGATCAACAAGCTCAGGAGTTCTCTTCCACTTGGGGGTAGGAGGACAAACTATCATTTCAGGCTTTTTTTCATGATAAAATGCATATAATGCATCAATGTACTCAGGTTTATAGATTCCCGGAGGGCGTACATCAGAAAATATTTTTATTGCCTGCAGAATGATCAAATCAAAAGTATAAATACTTGACTTAAATTGCATCTATACCAGAGATATAAAATCATATGGTAACTCCAACCCTGACCTGAGTAACAGACATTGACATTGTGCGCATCAGATAATGGATGATCATGTATCCTGTCCGATTATGACCATGTGTACAATGAACAAGTATATACTTCCTCGAGTGTTTTTGACGAAATAGAAATTGTGTAACCTGGAGTTGAAAATAGTTAAAAACTTGTGACTAAAATGATGTTGCTCTAACAGAAAGCATCTATTTCTCCTCTCCAAAAAGGACAAAGCATTCATGATTTTTTTTTTTTTTTTTGTAATTTCAAAACACAGACAAGATAAGCAACCAAAAATCACATCACATGCGAGCATAAAAGTATAAATGATGTTAAAGTTTAATAAGATATTCTCCCTCCAGTCCTTATCATAAGGCCTAAATTAGAAGTGGTGTTTGGTTCTTCTTATAAGACCCAATCCATAATGTCATGCATTAATTTTTTTTCACAAAAATACCCTTAATTATGAATCATTTTTCTGAGTTCAATAAATAGTAAATGAAATACATTAATGCCTTGGGTTCTTTGGAAGTTTAACTTTGTCTAGTATAAAGAGCATTTTCAGAACCTTACTATGACTATTCACATGCATAGCCAATAAAAATTAAAGTAATAAATATATTAGTGATGAAAGATATTAAAGGAATTAAAACTAATAATAATATTTAAAAAATAATAATAAAAGTATGTCTCATTAATATTAGGGATAATTTTAAAGAAAAACATATATTTAAGACAAACTTAATACTACTAACTAAACTAACTAGTTTTCTTAATTATTAATTAGATAATAAAAAAGAATGATATTTTAGGAGGAAAAAAAAGTGCAGATGGTATAACATTAATACTACTAACTGAACTAACTAATTTTCTGAATCTTGGTAAATTAGTTAATTGGGTCTTATAAAAAAAAAAGGACAGGAGGGAGTATAAAATTAAGATATAAAACCAAATAATTATTAATTAGATAATAAAGAAGAAAGATATTTTAGAAGGGAAAAAAGGTGTAGATGGTATAACAATGAAATTTGCAAGCATAATATATTCTATAGAAAATGTTAAAAAGTTGTAAAAGAAAATACGAAATCAATGCATCAAATAGTTTTGAAGGTATCAGAAATCCTCACTTCTGCAGCATGTTGATGAGGTAATGTGTGTGCTTAATCATGCAAAGAATAACAAGCTAGCCTACCCAACAAAAAGAAATATATGCCATATTCTTAAAAATAACTCGGGAAGATTACAACAATATAATTAAGAAAGAAACGAACCTCATAGACAAAATGATTAACAGATAAATTATCAGGTACAGAATTGCGGCCCTTGCATTGAATCTAAATCACAACAATGATCTTCAAATGTAAGGACAAGAAAGAGGAGTGACAGTTTTAAAGACATAATTAAAAGAATTAGTTGGTGAGCAAAGGTGCACTACAAACCTTAACATGCTTGATACCCTCTTTCTTTAAATCTGCTACTGGATAGTATCGAGAAGTATTCGTCAAATCAATTACCAGACCAAGCTGCAAGGCAACACAATAGAGTAATTGTAAAAAGAGAAAGTAAAAAAAATGATACAAACCAGGATGCAATGTATACTATACTGCTGAGGAGAATTAGCAAAGATCGTAAATTAAAAAAAAATAGATTGTATAATTCTCTTTTATCTTGTTTTCTAAGAATGTAGAAATCCCTTTCATTTAGATCACTCTTGCACTTAAAATTAAATGAAAAGGAAGAGCAAACAGATTCAACAATTAAAGTATTGTGAAACATTAAACTTTTTCAATAAAGTCTACTTACCTTTCTCCCTAAAACTCTCTGTTGATGTATCACTTGTTTAAATGAGTATCTTTTACCAGGAATGATGTAGTCATTGAATGATTCACCAAGTGGAACCTTCGATGGTATCATGCAATAAATTTCCTGGCCAAATGAAGGGCAATCCAACCAACCTGCAGGTAAATAATAAAATGATAATACTTTCCTTTACAACCATCTTAATCTATCACAAAGTATATTGTGAATATATCAAATGATTGAAGAAAAAATAGCAACCCAACAGCATTCATAAATATAACATGCTCTAATATAATGTTATGTGTCATTTTGTTGTATCACAGAACCTCCATTCAGTACCATAAAAAGGCAGGCTGCTTGTAACTTAACAAAATAGCATGCTAAATTTTATTTACCATGAAACAAATTTTAGACTAAATTAAGCAAAAAACATGTGACATGCAGTAAAATATCCTACAGAATAATCCAACACAAGTATAGAAATGGAATAGTACTAAGAGCTATCTGGATTTCCCAATTCTGCAAACAATAGCATTATTTGAAAATATTGTTGGAATGAAATGCCATTATTAATTACAACTGGCAAGAGAACAGGGAAAGAAATCCTTACCTGGAGGAAGCTTACTTCTATCATATGATTTAAGGATCTTAGTATGAAATAACTGATCATGTCCAGGTGACTGTGATACTTGCACAGGTTTGTCATCTGAACGTTCTCTTTTCAACTTTCTTTTTCTTTCTTCACGTTCCTAAAAAGAAGCAGGAACTCAATATTAAAGAAGAGACTTTTAAACGTAAACTACATTTGATTACTTTTTGAACCCATAGAATCAGGGGAAAATGTGGCATAGATATGATTGTAAGGCTAAAAAGAAATCTAGTCAAAGACTCCAACCAGTTCTGATTAAAAATTGAGGTAGCAAAGACCCAATTTCAGGACTGTAAAATTTTCTCTTTATTTTAATGCTTTCCATAGATAGGTAGCTGGAATCATATCAAATCCTAAGAATCTAATAACTATATAACATCTACTAATGCTGCTACAGAATCGGCTTAGTTGATTTTGAAAGTGGGCATAGTTATCAATCTCAGATAACAGCACATAGCAGCTAACTTTGAAAACACTAACAGACTAGCAGGAATCAGAATGACTGTTATTTTAAATATTACGATTGATACAAACTAAATAATTTATCCTACACATATAAATACCTAAAAAACAACACAAAAAAACAAAATTAAAGAAATTCATGATAAATAATAAGTCACAATTTACACACAATCACCATAAATCTAGGAGCAATAAGGGCAAAGTAATCAAGTTATAAAATGAAGGATGATGGCAACATTAATAGAAAAAGAACCTAACAAATTGATTAAAAAGAAATTACCAAAATATGAATTGGGAAATCTAAAGAAGGAAGAAAGAACAGAACACAGCAGTGTTATCAATTGCAGGTCATGGAAAATGGCAGAAAACCAATAATCTGATATATCGTATAGCAGATAGCATCGCTGACAAATAGCAAAAGTTGCATAGCAGTTGATATATATGATATACACACACACACACACACAAATATATAATTTAAGTTGTATGCAAATAAAAAATAGCATAATATTAATTAAGAAATTCAATTGGCTGGACACTCAGCCACAGATGAAAAGAGGATATAGGAAGCATGCTGCACCCACAAAAGTGGATGTTGCAATCATGGAATGAGGAATTCTGCAATGCAATAGTGCTCCAGTGCTCCTACAGCAGCTATTTAACAACGGTGGAACATAGCATAAAAAATAGTACTTGAAATTGTGAAGAAATAGAGGTCTAAACAGAAGTAGCTTTTGTGGAATATTTTACCAAAAATAAATATGTTCAAGGGGTAAAAATGGGTTTTTGAAGCCTCTGTCATGGTAGTGCTGCTATATTGCGCAAAAAGCAGCTATTTTGGCTGCTATTGAAAACCACTCCACTATCTGAATCCCATGGCTGCTCCACTCCATTATCCCTCTATGGCGCACTATAGACTATTATGATTGCAGGATATCTGATTTCATACCTTCCAAGTTTCCAACAGCTCTTTACAAAAATTATAAATTATATAAATTGATCTTGTATTGTGGTTCCATGCCAAGGCATGGTAGCATCCAATTTTACAATTTCTACCCAGCATCACCAATATTAAAATTTAGTATCCAGCTTTGCATAAAAAATATAATTCTTCATAATTCATATAACTGAATAGTATAGTCAGGTCAATTTAACACTAAAATGACATGTCAAAATGAAAGTAAATGTCTCAAGTCTCAACGAAACCCGACAAAAATCCTATAAGGAAATATCATCATATAAACTATAGCAATAAATGAGAAACAACCATCACAGTAGTCAACGGCGACATGAATCAAAGCCAACTTAGACCACCATGACATAATCAAGTCAAAGAAAAAGCATAAAAATAACAGAAAGGATACCCGGCGAGCAATATCAACTGCAGATTCCACACGCTCTTCTGGAGCATGGTACTCTTCAACCTGGTCCCCAAAATCATCTTGATCGTCCTCTGGCACAGGTGAGGCATTCAAATCCACAGCAACTATCATTTTGCAGCAGCAGGCAACATTCGCCCGCCAGAGTGCAATTCAAATAACATGTAACTATCTACACACGGTAGTGCCTATAATCCTCCTACCTGCACCACCATTAAAACAGCAACCCTGGTATTAAGCCAGCATGCCTCAGCAAGATTTCTTAAAATCAAATGAAAGACAATTTCTACTAGCTTACTGTTCAAACATCAAGGTTTTAAATTGTGGTCACAGTTTCATCATGATACTTGATGTTAAAGGAAATTGCAGACAAATGCGGTAACACAACCACAATTTAAGTTGCAGCCAAAATCACGGCAGCAGACCATTTTCAAAAACTTTGTCAAACATCATAATTATTATCTAATTCTCCTAACCCAGCGGGGAAAAAAAAAGACGAATTTTTTGTTCTTCCTACAACTCAGTTAACCAAAGACCCAATTTTTTAAAAAAATAATTAAATAATTAAATAAATACCCTGCTTCTCTCTCACACACACTCTCATTCTCACTCTGTCATATCCTCCCAACTCCAAGGAGCAACATAGTTTCAACCGAAAGCTTGCAAAATTCAACTCAACATTCTCAGCCGAAGCACAAGAACTCGCAAAATTAAACAACAGCGTCGAGTAGCAAAGGGAACGTACCTCAGCAAGCAAACGAAATTAACGACGAATTCCCTTCGCAGAGCGAAATTGAAACAACAATCTCTACTTTGCGCGAGGGTGAAAACCGAAACTGGGTCGATCAGAATGAGTGAACGGAACTCGCTCTGTGACGCACGCGGTGAATGGAATTGGCATGGAGGAAGAGCAAAAACCCTACTAGAATTATGGCACAAAACGCTTCTCCCTCGTCATGGTGTCAAAACTCCAAACCCTAGAGCGAGAAGCAGAAGCAGAAGCAGAGAGAGAAAGAGAGGTGTTTGTTTGTTCGTTGGATTAGTGAAAGAAGTAAGGAGTTAGCTTTGTTTTGTTTGTTGCCGCAGGGAGAAAGAGAGTGACAGACGAAGCCAGGAGTAGACGAAGAAATAAAAACTAAAAAGCAATTCGAAATTTGTCAGTTGGAAAGCAAATTTTATATTGTATACAATCCATAAAAATTTATATATTACTATATTAATACAATCCATAAAATTAACGCAATGACTGAACTCATCATTTACACCCATGATATGTAAAAAAATTTAAGATAAATAATAATGATGCCCGACTAAATAAATTAGTCCTTTGACCCAACGTATCATGTGACATAATAGTCTTTTAACTCATGATAGAAAGAAATATTAGTACATTAATATATCGTATTATATAAAATTTTAAGAAACTTTAGAAAATGTTTTATTCTGTCGAAGTAATTACTTTCAAAGATTTTTTTTCTACATGAATATATTTAATAAATTTTATTTTTCCATAAAAAATAATATTACTTCCATAAAACAATTTTTCAAATGAACTAGTATTAATTTAATCATTTTACCTTTGTAATATTTAATAGAATTGACAATAAAAAAATCATATAATATTTTTAAAATATAAAAATATGTTGAGAACAATTATAAAATTTGCAAAAAATATAGGTATTTTTATAAAAAAAAATCATCATATTATGTGTTGTATAGAATTGTGTAATTTTTTTTAATGAAAATATTAAAAAAATGTTCCAACTAAAGGAATTTTTTATCCGCCACTGATTAGTATGTTATAAAAATACTTGTGCATGTATATATATAAATGCAAACTATTTTTCTTTTTCAGACAGCATACTATTATATTATATTATTATGTATAGTATTAATAATTCGCCACTTCAAATATATCACTAATACATGTATTTTTTATTGGATTAATTAAATTTTTATTTTTTCAATTTTTTTTTGTCAACTTTAATCTTTTATTATTTTTTCAGCATTATTAGTCCCTCTAAATTTTTTATCTCTAATAAGTGCAATTTATGGAATCTATGTTGAGTTTTTTTTTTATCTCCTAATGATTGTTATCACAATGTGACAATATAGTTAAACAATTCATACATATTTTTCTCTAATGTTATAGTTTTACGTAATCTTTAAATGATTCACTTTTACATGACTCACACTTAAATGATTCTCCTTCAAATGATAAGAAAATGTTTTTTTAACCATAAGCAATAACATTAAAATCTCTTCTAATGATAAAAAAAAAAAAAACTAAACTAAACAATGATTTCATAAAATAAAAAGGACAAATAGTTATTTTTGTCCCTGAATGTGTAGAGCGTTGACACATTTGTCCCTGAAAAATAAAAATTCAAATTTTAATCTCCGTAAGTAAAAAAAGTACGACAAATTCATTCATCTATTAATTTTCGTTCATTATCGTTAATGAAAGAGCTTATGTAGCACATTCATGGACGAATTTGTTTACACATTCAGGGATGAAAATGGTTATTTATCCAAAATATAATGTAATCTTTATTTTTCCCCATTTCTTAATCGTTGCAAGCATAACATTACAATAAACGCTTAAAAAATAGGAAAGCAAGCATAAGTTAGAGCAATCATAATAATAAGCATAATATTGATTAATAAGCATAATTTGTCAGTTGCTCTGAACTTTCTATTATGACAAAGTTGGGTCTCATTTTTTGTAAGGATTAAATTAATCAAGTTGTTGTTGCTACTATTCATCTCCTTCCTTTGTGCATCCAGAGTTTCGTCATCAAGTTGTGAATCATCGTCAGTCCCTCCGTTGTTGCCCTCAGTGGTCGTCGTGTCATCACGACAGGCTCGTTGTCGTCTCCGCCGTAAGTGTTGTGCTCCCTACCCCACTTGTGGTGTGATTGTTTTGCAGATTGGGAAATCTGTATAACTCATACAGATTGTTCAATTTGTATATCTCATATGGATTGATCAAACTGTATGAGTTATACGGATTAAGCAATTCGTATAAGTCATACGAATTACCCAATCCGTATGACTTATACAGATTGAATAATCCGTATAGGTCATATAGATTGTGTAATCTGTATGATTTATACAGGTTGCTTAATCCATATAACTCATACGGATTGCTCAAGTCCTTTGATCGCATGTTCCTTGGACACTATATTGACTTTTGTAGAGAGGTGGCATAAGAAAACTAGTTGTTTCCATCTTCTTGTGGGAGAGGTGACCATCACCTTTGATGATGTGACCTCTTTGCTTCATCTACCCATCACAGGCGCCTTCCATAGCTTCGAGACTCTTCATGTTGACGAAGAGATGTTGTTGTTAGTGGAATTACTTGAAGTGAGTGTAGATGAAGCCAGAGCTAAGATGGTACAATGTCATGGGGCATATGTACGATTATCATGGCTACAAGACATTTATCATAGCAAATGTGATGTCGCACACTGGACTATAGTAGCTCTCGAGCTTATCTATTGCATTTGCTAAGTTGCACTCTTTTTGCTAACAAGAGTGCAACACACGTGCATGTGGTGTTCTTGGACGCCTTTCAAGACCTCACCTACAGTGGAAGCTACGCATAGGGAGTTGTCACCCTAGTACATATGTACGACAATTTGAATGATACATCTAAGAGCAACGACATACAACTTGCTAGATATATCACACTATTACAAATAATTATCATGAAAGGAAACCATGTGCTTGCCGTTGGACCTCTGGGAAGGCATTACCAGTGTCGACTGTTGGGATTTTCCTTGCAGTTACTTTTTGGTCCACTTTTTCTTTATACAAATATGTTCAAGGGAAACCTGGTTAGCCGGAAAGCACACCGGATCGTCAAGTATTTAAAATTAAAACGGATGAATCCAAGTATCAAATTCAGGGAACTAGTCTAAGACAGGGTTAAATTCATAAATAAGGCATTGTTGAAAGAAACATTGATAATTGATGATTTGGAACAAAATTAAACTAAGTCTAGGCTAAAAACAGTAAAAATGCAAATAAGTAAAATTGACAGTAGTAGGTAGAAGTGTTGAGTCTTTCTAAAAAACCAGCTGATGTATATAAAGATGTTTCTCTAATCAATCATGCTTTTGTGTTCTATGTTGTAGCCTAAATTACTAAACCTTGATCCCTAGTTGGACTGAATCAATCCAAGCTTCGTCCTCAGATCCCTCTTGTTGGACTGAGCCCAGTTTAGACAGCCTTCCTAGGTTTAGACTAACTTAAACTAAGCTTCATCCTCATATCCCTCTTGTTGGACTAGACTTAGCTTAAATAGCTTACGAAAGTTTAGCCTAATTTACCCTAAGCTTCGTCCTTAGATCCCTCTTGTTGGATTAGACTTAGACCAAACAACATTATTGTAACAACATACTTAAAACCAAAACTTCATCCGCAGATCCCTCTTGTAGGACTAAGTTTCAATTCTGTTTCATTCAAGTTTTAAGGCAACAATACATTTCTCAATGCTAAAGTCACCTAACTATGCATACAAATGGATGATCAGACCAAGAGCATACATAATTTAAGCACTAAAAGAAGCATTGAACACAAGAAACATAATCAATTAGATATTAAAGTAATTACATCAGTTGTTCTTCAGAAATCCCCAACAAAGGTGTTTAGCCAGCCATTATAGAAGAAACCCTAACAATAATGAGCTTACAAAACCTAGGTATCTCTACAAAAGTTGCTCCTTTTGCAGCCTCCAGAGCTCTTTTCCCCAAATAGGCACTATGGTGTGCTTTGGAATGTTGTTGTACCCAAGGTGTAAAAGTTGTATCTAAAAATTCTATACCCTAATTCTCTGTACCCTAATTATGCACAAGACAGACTTTAAATAGGCTCTGAATTTGCGACGTTGCGCTTAGCGCCACCCTCGTGCTTAGCGCGAGTAAGTGAATTTGAGCTTAGCGCCAGTCATGCACTAAGCCTGGCTGAAGACAACTGTTGCGCTTAGCACACTAATTTCACGCTTTGCGCGCGACCTTGATATTGATGTCCTGCCAGATTCTTTTGTCGCGTTGAGTGCGCTGAAGCTACACTTAGCAAAGGATGCGTGCTTAGCCCATTGATGAGCTAAGCTCAACTGTCACTTTTAACACTTCATGACTTAGCCTTTTTTTCACCTGAAATTGCACATATTTCATCATTAAATTCAAATGAAATAATCAAGAGACAACTTTAACCATAAAATAAGATTTATTTACAAAATCACTGCAAAATAACCATAAATTGGGGAACTATACAAGTTTTGGAAAAAGTTTTATATACAAAAGTTAGTCATATAAGACGACTAACATCGACGTATCAAAAGCGTCTAGATCGATTGATGTCTGATGGTGTTTGTTGGATGTCTCACGGTGGCCACCGTGCAGTTAGAGAGTTCGAGCTGATTTCTTGTTTTTTCGAACATATCCGATGGGGTCCCGTTGTTGTCATACACCGACCAAAGAAGGTTGTGATGCATTTTAGGTATGTTCATACTACTCCTCCACACTCTCTGGATTCAAGATTACGTTTAGAAGATATTGACAACGGATGGATGCACTTCTCTAAGTACCTTGCACCGGTGGGTCAGATTTGTGTTGTGCCTGAGCAATGTGCGTTAGACTACATCGACTGGTTCTACATGATTTCGCATCCCTTCATGAGGCCGGCACAGCCTGGGGATCTAGTTAGACATCCACCTATCATGCAGATGACACGTATGTGGAACCAGATATTCCTCAGTACCTGGTGGCGACAACAGCTATGGAGGGAGCACATGCACATGCACCTTCTCATGTGGAGTAGCCTCAACATGAAGTGGTAACATATATTCATCTTACTCTGAATTTCATTTTATTTAAACATGCAATATGGCTAAACCTTAGCCATTGTTGTGAATGCCATAGGAGGCTTGTCAAGCAATAGCTGAAGGGTTGGAATAGTTGCTCAACCTAAGGATAGTGACTGAAGGCACAAAAGCATACAATGTTATGGAAGACTTCCTAAGGATTGCTAGAGGTGTGACTATGGACCGCAATGTATATGTGCGGTCGCGACAAAGATGGCGCATGGAAGACGCATGAATACATTTAGAATTTTTTAGGAAATATGTAGACAATGTTTATCATTTTATTTTATTTGACAACATTTTTATTTTACCAATTTTATTTAAAATCTTTTTTATATTACTATTGAACCATTTATATCATAGGTTGTGAATTAAACCATAAACCCTATATTCCACACTAACAAAAATTTTAATAAGTTTTGAATTAACCCTAAATTGTAACTAGTGACATAAAACTAAACCTTAGTCGGTAAAACCCCTCCTTTTTATGTACAACTCAACCCTAATTGGTGGCGTAACACTAAATCCTGGTTTTAACGTAACAATTAACCCTAAAAACATGTGTAACACTAAATCCTAGGTATTATAGTAACCTTAAATCGTTTGAACGTAAAGTATAATACATAATTATATGAATTTCCAATGAAACAAATGTATATTATTGTAGTACATGACAATTACATAAGTAGCTAAATCTTCATTCTTCACTTAAATCAACATAATTTGTTTTCAACATCATCAAATTTTTGTACTGTTGCATTCTACTAATATATGGAGTTGGTCACTACTTTGCTTGAGGATGACAATGTCTAGACCATAACAAAGCTAGAGGCAGTAAGGGACAACGGTCTCTTAAAAAAACCTGTTACACATGCACAATAAATTTCAAATTATTATAATACGATTAATTTCATAAATTAAAAAATAGGATTATGATGCATTTACCTGAACAAAATGATTGGCATACACATGTCCGATACATATTATGCGATGCACAAAAGAATCTGTTGGTGGTTAACTTCTAAGAGGAAAAAACGCCATGCTTTATTGGAGAGACAGAGAAACAAGGATGACATTATACCTTGATGCAATGACATATCCCATGTTGGTTATATTCATTCACTTATCCATGGTAACCTGCATGTTACAGTTATGATTACATTTATTTAAACTAAATGTTAACTAAAAAAATAACATAAATTACATACCATGAATAATCCATCAACAAGGAGGTTGATATACTCATTATACCATTTGGCAAGTTCTTTAAGCAAATGGTTGTGCACCAAAGACCATGAATCTTCACCGATACCTAATAAGACAACAATTGCACGATATCCACAGTTACCGTTAGCTTTGACATCGATAATGTTTTCAATGGAATCATGAATGCACGAATGAAATCCAATATCGGCATAGTCCTTCTTGGAATTGCTTGGTCAGATGATGATGTATTACGTTTGACTAAAGAATTACTATTTTGCACAAAATTTAAAGCATCAACATATTCCCAATAAGACGGATCACGCTTTGTTGATCTTTGATGTTTGGTCATTGGTTTCTTCTGAGCACATTTGGAATTGGCCTTTTTTTTGGAGGAGAACACATAGAGTTTAGATCAGGGTAGGCAATTTCTTGGAGTTTACTCTTTAGAGTAACTTTGTCACAAACATCAAGTTCTTCAAACCGCTTGGATATGGTTTCCATCTCTTCTGTTATGCTAACCTCGAATTCAGATAACCCTTGGCCTAAAAAACTTAGCCTCCGACAAAACATATGGATTGTCTCAAGTGGTATGGTACCAACAACATATCTAGATAGCTCACATGCACATAGAAGACCGTGAGTAGTTCTCATGACACATCCACAGCGGGAAGGGTTTTTGTCAGCATAATGTACACACTCAAATTCAGCAACAATCTAATTTGAAGCATACCTTGATATCATGTCAAGTATTTTCTTGTAGAAGGTAACTTTAAAAACATGTCCAACCACATGTTTACTTGTCTCAAAAGTTTCCTTAATTTTAGTGTGTTGCAATGTTATCATGTTGTTCATAGCTTCCCAAATACTACATAGATCTCCAAGGCTATTTTGTAATAGTCTTTTTAAGGCACAATGAACATATTCAACCCTACATATGAAATATACAAAAAACAATAAACAAATACAAGTATTTTTATCCATTAAGTCGTAAGCCCTAATAAAAAAATGATAATTTTCATACTTTTTTGTTTTTGTGTTTCCTAAATGCATCACTCTTATTCATCCAGACTTTAATAATATTTTCTTTGTGGGGAATTATCCATGTTTGGCTGACATAGTCAACAAACATTGGTCATGGTAAACAAGCAATTTCAAACTTCTTAAGGCAATCATCGAACCAGTCCTCGGAAGGACAATCAACCTAACTCCCCTAGACATCCATCACATAATCTCATGCATTTTTTTCACCAACTAGGGATTTATATTTTGCCTTGACATTATTGTCAATGTGAAACCTACACAAAAAGTTGGAACACTCAGAAAATACAGTTTTTACTGCATTAATCAATGTTAGGTCTCTGTTGGAAACAATAACTCTAGGGAAGACATCACGTCTTAGAAAAAGACCTCAAAACCATTCTAGAGTCTAGACCATATTATTTGGACGTTCTCCCTCTAAATAGACAAAACCAGCAGAGAATATCATCCTGGTTGGTATTTCACCAACAAAGTCAAGTAACGGGAGTCTGTACCTGTTTGTTTTGTAGGTATTATCTATCAAAAATACCAAATTATAGGCATTGCATAACTTCACTGCATCAGGATGACACCAGAAGATATCACACACAACATCTTCATCCTATAATCTATGCCATTGAATATACTAATCTCGTCCAAGAAGCTTCATTAGTTGTTGCATTTTAGTATCACTACCTCTTACGGAAGAACGATATGCACTTCTTGCATTGTATATTTGTTTGATTGTTGTATAATTATTGGCATTCTACTCCTTCAGCGTTAGCAAAATATTTTTTGGTTTCACCATTGACTTTGTCATATCAACAATAATTATTTTTTCATCTTTAGTCAATCAACCAGTGTATGGATGTCCAATTAATGACTTTGTCATTTCATGATTGTGACTTCCACACATTAACTTCATCCATCATTGACCTCCAACCACTGGTTTCTCACGAAGCTTAAAGGAACATCCACATTTCCTATTGTCAGCATCTATTTTTACAAAATCTTTTTTCGTAGACCTATACTGACCACTCCTTTCACAATCAATTAAGACAAATGAAGTTCTTCCTCTCATACCAGTGTTTGTGTCTCACCTCATAATCACTGCCACAAATCCAATTTCATAAGCAACAGATCGAGCCCAATGTAGAACATCATCTCGAGTAGCAAACACCTACAATGCAATCCACACAAGTTTAGTCTTCAAGGGACATTCATTTAATTACTGTAATAACAATAAATCATATTAATACTTGAAAAGTATTGAACGCATCAAAACAATCAACATGTTCTTCATTCACACCAACTTCATCTTCATTTTGTTTATTCATATAAACTTTTTCAGACATTATATTATCATACATCCATTGATCTTCGTCCATCTTAACAAGACATTGAAAATTTTCAATCACAAACAAACGACCTCTAACCACACCATACATATACTATCACATGAAACCCTAGGTAATTTTTTAACTACATATAATATTATAAAACAATAAAATTGATAACCTTATATATTAAAAACCAATAACATCAACTTTTCCTACTTAAAATCCATATAATGCATAAAAAATTATAACCTAACCATATGTACCAAAATAAATTATATTATTCAACTTAATTCTAATCCATGAAATTATAACCACAAAAAACAATGAATTTTAGACCACAACAACTCAAATAAATTATACATAAATTATAAGTGTAAATTATTTTACAATTAATACCATTTCCAAAATATAAAAACAAATACTTACAAATTAACTATCAAATTACACTTATTTAAAAATATTTAAAATAATAATAGTAATTACATTTCAAATAAAAAAATAAATAAACAATTTTTCTTACACATTAATTTTTATAACAATCATATTAATATATTTATAATTTAATAAAAGTAAAAAATAATATTTCTTTTAATTATAAATAATATTATAAATTCATATAACTCAAACGGATTAACCAATCCGTATGAATTATACGGATTGAATAATCCATATAACTTATACGGATTGACAATCTGTAAGTTATATAAAACTTACGGATCAATGGATCTGTACGTTTTATATAACTTTTAGATTCTTTAATTTGTATTTTATGCGGAAAATTAAAAAAAACAAATAAGATGGCGTACCTCCGTTAACAACCAAATCAACCACCGTCACAACCACTACTTATTGACGTACATCCATAACACTTCTACCTCGACCAAAGCGACACAATGCACCTCTCACAACAATGAAAAAATCAGAAGAAACCAAGAAAACGAACAAATGAATGCATCACTGTAAAAAAAATAAACTTAAAAGGAAGGAGAAAGCAGGTAGCAGGTAGGGATTTATTGCTGCGTGCACAAGTAATATGACTGGTGAACCTAACAACACCCAACATCTTTTATTCAGTTAAACAAAACATTTTACAAGAAAATTTTTTTTTTTTTTTACAAGAACCATTTTCAAAAGACATTTTATGCGGACCAAAACAAAAAAAAAAAAATTAAACCAATTATAAATAATTAAATGTCGTCATGAATTTCTTATAAATGCAGGTCGATACAAGTTCATACCAACTACACCATTTAAGCAAATAAACAAGTAGCGCAACATTGTCAACCCCTTCCCTCAGAAACCAAAAAGTAGGGCTAATAATTCTTGCAAATAACATTACAGCACCACGCGTCATATTATTACTCGGTTCCTCAAACTCAAACAATTTATACAATGTTCATCTAAGTCTATTCAGGGAGAACTTTAACATTTTAAATAATTAAAAAAGAGCAAAATGAACATGAAAAGAAAAGAAAACATAAAAAGTCAATCTAAATATAACTGCAACATTGTGACTCAAACAAATACAAAATGGTTTTCAATTTTATTCCCTCTTCTGGTCCTCTATTGGAAGATTATAGAAAAAATATTAGCCACCATTAACACGGTATCTCCTTAAAATTACCAAAACATGTCTCTAAGAAGTATGGCCATAATAATTTTAGATGATTTTTTAAATATAAAATCACCAATTCTATTATTTGATTCTGAATCAGGCGTCTCTCCAGCCTTAGGAAGCTCCAATTTCAATTGCAGTATCTTGCTCTTAATATCATCCGATGAGTTTACCAAACTTTCAATTTGATTTTCTATTACTTCTTTTACTTCTTTTACTTCTTTTAGTTCTATCATAAACCCAACGATTTTCTTCTTCAACTCGTCATCCAAATCACTTGCCGAGGATGCACCAGCACCTTTAATTTCAGCCTTTAATGCTTCAAATGTTTCCCTTATTTTTGGATCACTCAAGGCATTATCAACTTTTTTCTCCAACTCTTGCTTAAAGGTGACAGCCTGATTGTCCTTGTTTGCATCTGAAAGAAGCTTTACTTTACATAATTCGCTCAGATACTTAAACTTATTCTGCAGCCTACCATAATTGGGAGCTGCACGCAATTGCTGTTCAAACTCCACCCTTAGCTTTTCTATCTTATCCTTCAGCAATGGATCAACAATTTGACTATCTGCATTTGCTTTTGAAACTTCCTCCCTTAGTTTCAGCAAACTGTCTGTCAAGCCCGTGGCTTTAACTGCCTCAGAGTATTCTAGACCGACCTCCCTTGCCAGTTGCTTTAGCATCTCATCCAGATCTAGTTTTGGAGGAACAGGAGAAGATTCCTTAGCTTCCAAAACCTGTTGCTTCAGTTTCTCAACCTCAACTTCTAGTTCAGCATCAGGAATCTTAGCAATAGATAGATCCCTCTTCTTCATGTTGGCTTTTCTCTTGGGATCTATAGGAATACCTTCCTGGAATCCACCAATCTTTCTGAACTTAAGCATGCGATGTTTTAACAGTTCTTCTGTGTTCATCTTCGTGAGTTCCTACATAATGGACAAGAGAAAGTTCCAAAGTTAACACATGCGTTAACATATTTGTTTTCAGTATAACACTTGCTGCCTGCAAAACTTACATCCATGGTTTCTTTGATAGCCTTTTTTATCTGTTGAGAGGTCCACTCTGGATCTGCATGTGCACCACCAAGTGGCTCCTATTGAAAAAACAAAATGAAATTCTATTTAGCTTCTATTCCCAAGAGAATATTGTTATCAATCTGTAATTTCAAATGTTTATATTATACAAGAAAGGATAAAATTAGAACAAATCCAAGCAGGAGTTAAAGGTTTGACAAATTTGCCTTAACACTGAAATACATATGACCTATATACTCATATTTAAACCAATAAGATGATAAATTCCATGTATGTGAATAAGATTTAAGAGAAAAAGCATAATTAACAGTAGCTTCTTACAGGTATAACACCGTCTGCAATTTGTAATTTGCACAATTCAGTGGCAGTAATCTTCAATTTCTCAGCAGCCTGTAAAGGATAATAAAAAAGAAAATAGTTAAACTAAAATATTATGAATCGAAAGAGTCAAAGTACTGGCATCGTATATACCTTTGGAGAAGCTTTGGCGGTCTTCCACAAGATTGCTGCACATGCCTCTGGACTAAATCATGTAATAAATAATGGTCAAACCAGCAGAACAAACAGCAAGACTATTCAATTTGTAAAATTATCAATAATAATGCAAGTAGTCAACCATATCACTCACTGACTTTCTCTCTCTCTCTCTCTCTCACACACACACACACACACATACACACACATATATATGAGAAAGTATCAAATTTTTTTTTGATAAGCAAAACTAATATATATTAATATAAAGGGAAAAGTACAAGTGGTACTGATATATGTACAATGTGTCCATACTATCTGAAAACCTATGGAAACCTAATTCAAGCTTTATTGCAAGAATTAACTCTCCATAGGTGAGAATTAGTAAAGACACCTTCCATCAAAAACCTATAGGACAATCCCCCCCTGATTACAAAACCCAACTCTTATGTTGCTTGCCCATGACTGAAATGGAATATCAAATCCTTTTTCCAAATTTTTGAGCCAACTCCAGCAGAAGAAAATAGCATCCTCCATCAGCTTTTGACCATTAAACCTTTCATTTGCAAATATAATTTTGTTTCGATGAAACCAGATGCGCCAAGTTAAGGCAGTCCACCATATTTGCCATCGCTGAAAGATAATACCCTTGAGATATGGCAATGTTGAAGGAAATTGTATCTAGGTGATTTTGGGAAAACAGCCTCTATATTCAGCCAGGTCAATGATTCCCACCAAAGAGGCAGTATTCTGTCACAATTAAAAAACAAGTGGGATACCTCCTCCTCATTTGATCTCATCAAAATTGTCTTCTAGTAATTGGGAAGCTAACACTTTGTAAGCACTGCCCACAGTGTAATCCCCACAAGGATCTAGCCTCCACCCCCTCCTATCCCGCTGATCAACCTGCACTGTCACAATCTGAATATCCTCCATGAATTTTGCAACTCTGTCCACCTCCACTTCTCTAAAAAGCCTTCTCCACTCTAGGTGCCATTCCCATCCTCCTGCTGATGCTATCCCCATCTGCTGAATTGAATTCTGTTGCTGCTGAGATATACTATATAGACGAGGATATTTGTCTGCTAGCGATTTTCCACCAGTTAGCCAACCATCTTCCCACAGTTTAACCATTGCTCCACAGCCAATTTTCCATTCTATAACACCTCTGAAAAATCTCCCCTCCCCAGAAGCATTACAGACATGTCTTAAATCCCACCCCCAGATTGAATCAGAGGTATTTGATCTGGATTCATCCAGACTTCTCCAGCTCTCGTGTTTGGAATCCAAAACCTTCACCCACAATTCCCCCTCATGATGGAAAAGGTTCCAACGCCATTTCCCAAGAATAGTGCAATTGAACTTTTCAATATCCCGCACCCCCAACCCACCTTTCTCATCTGGAAGACAAATTGTCTCCCAATTTTACCAAGCAATTTTCCTTTGGTCTGAATTTCCACCCCATAAGAACCATCGCTGCAGCCTCCCCAATTTGAAGGCCACTTTCTTCGGGACCCATACATGGTGGGTTGCGATTGAATGACTGTGTAAGAAATGAAGAAAACTACAAATATAGACCATTAGATCGTATTTTTAACTGGTGTCAAAGATTGTGCTGCTTTTTTAATTTGTCCTGTTGTGCACAACACACTGACCAATATCGTCACTCATAGCCTCTATTTCTCACACTGCCCAACATTGCCAGTCATACTCTCAGACTCAACAACATACCTTTATAAGGCTTTAGGTGTGGTGGGAAAAACAATTTCATGAAAGAATTCAATTGCATGTGGCACACAAATCATAACTTTAAGCATTTCATATATATTGTAATTGGGGTTTATCCATTTTTTTGTTAATAAGGAACCAGGTTTCTATGATTCTATCAACCTTGAAACTTCGGCTATAGATAATTGCAAGAAGCTCTACAACATTCATCCAACATGCACAGGGGAGGGGGGAAAGGCATATAATTGAAATAATTATTACAATACTATAAAATTTGCAAATAGTAGAGTAAAAAATTAAATCACCTGGCAACATAAAAAACAGCATTTTCAAGCATGAGTAATTTATTAGCACATCCAATGGCTAGGGCACCACCCGAACCACCTTCTCCAATAACTATAGATATAACTGGCACCTTCAGACCAAACATGGATCTCAAATTGTGAGCAATCGCTTCACCCTGCAAGCATGAAAATCAACAAATGGGTTAGCCTTGTAACAGAAGAAAGCCAGAGAATCTTAGAGAGCCTAACTAGCTACATACCTGTCCTAGTTCCTCTGATTTAAGGTCAGCATATGCCCCAGGCGTGTCAATGAAAGTAACTATGGGGAACCCATGATGATCTGCATATTCCATCAAGCGAAGGGCCTTCCTGTAACTGTTTGAATTGAAAATTTACCATCAGTGTCAAATGCAGATAAAATCAATGTTAATTAGAGTTTCTATCCTATCTTAAATCTAGTCAATTTCTTGTATCAACTAGAGTTCCTCGTCAACATACCCATGAGGAGTTGGCATCCCAAAGTTACGCTGAATGTTTTCTTTAGTATTTCTACCCTTTTGGTGACCGATGAACATGTAGCTTCTACCATCTATAGTCCCTAGACCAGTAACAATAGCAGGATCATCATAACCTGCCCGATCACCATGGAGTTCAACAAACTGAAACACGAGGAAACATGGAAATTCGGTTAAAGTGGTTCAATAACAAAAAAGCAACTAGAATATGTATTATGAAAATGAAATAACTAAAATATTGAAGTTAAAAACAAAAATAATACTTAGAAGACCTTTTCAGTTATGTTAAAGACATGATCAAGGAAAGTTGGCCTGTTAGGGTGCCGTGCGATGTTGACCCGCTGAATAGGAGTCAGATGCGTATACAGATCCTTTAAAGCCTGAAATAATAATGCGAGCAGTGAAAGGATGAGACTTTTACCAATTTTACTGTTCAAATTTTAGGGATTGGGAGGAAAAGTTAAAATAACACAAAAAAGTATATATCTGAATTTTGAATAATGTAACTCTGAATAATTTTATTACAAAACAATAAACTTTACCCCTACTTACTGATAATACAGGTAAAGAACAAGTGTAGCACAAGCCTAAGTCAATAAAACTCATCATTCTAACACAATATAACAATTAACAACACAATAATATTCTTTAACACAAGATACCCTAGTAGTTACTTAAATGTAAAGAAAAGTATCATCTGGCAAAAGAGAAGCAAAATAAAACAAATAAATAAATAACCCTCTACGGAAACAGTTGAATCTGCATTTCAGAGAAAAAGATATACTATAAGCTACTAAGAAGTCACAGGGCATTTGTCGTAAATGGATAGCCAACATGAATGACAGTCAGGCTTAACTAATTTGCTTAAGACACAACTAACCCAGTGTGGGCTAAAAATATGCTATATATTCAATCTTGCAAACAACAAGCAGAGAGAAGCATGATGGCAATTTTCTCATGAAAACTCTTATCATCGTCAGTTTGCTCATTCAAGTAATCCACTTTTCTTAAGAACAAAACGTATTTGTTATAACAGTCAAACCTGCTGGTACTTGTTCTCCAATGAGAGAATCTGATCACTGAAGTCCAGTCCAGTTTCGTTCGCCATCTTCTGTACCTGTTTCCAACCATAAATACCACTTATGTTAGCCCATTAGCAATAAGCACAACCTCCACGAATCAGGCAAATACAACATATTCATTCTCGCTCGAGCAAACAAAGCACACAGATTAAGTTAGAAGTTACATCAATGATCTTCTTTTGCAGATCAACAAGAGGCTTTTCAAAATCCAAAGTGACAGGCTTTGGCTTCTCCTTGAGTGGCTTGAACAAGGAAAGGTGGCTCAGCACCCCACCTTTCACATTGGGATCAGGGTTAGCAGGCCAAGGATATTCATGCTTCTTCACCTTCCTCAGCTTAGCAGCAACTGTAAAGTCCCTCCTCTTCAAAACCAACTTTCCCTTCCCCAAGGTTCTCAAAGGAACACCATTGAAACCGCTGGTTGAACTCCTCAGAAGATCCGAAGCAGAAGCACCAGAAAGAGATGCAGAAGAAGCAGCCATGTTTCCCCTTCCAACTCAATCCCCCAAATCAGCAAAATCTAAAAACAGAACCAAAAACACAAGAGACCCAGAATAAGATCACCAAAACCAACACTCAATAAGGAAACAAAGAGACAAAATCAACAAGACCCAGAAAGGGAACTCGAAAAAAGAGTGAAAAAGGACAGACTTTATCTGGATCCAAAAGAAAACAAAAAACAAAAAAAAGTCTCGTCATGAACCCATTTAAGCTACTTAACTAATCTCCATTTTCACAAAATCCAAGGAACATCGAGCAAGAGTTTCAAATTCTCACTATCAAAAAATACCATAAACCATTCATTCAGTTCAGAACTCATTAAACAAGCTCCTGAAATTGAGGAGAGTAAACTCCATTATCAAGGAGCAAAAGGGGGAGGGAAGTTTTGAAGGAAAATTACCAGGGAGAAGTTGAAGATCCAGAAAAAGAGGGAGAGAGAGGAATAAGTGCAATCTAATTCTAACGGTAAGAGAAAGAGAATGCGATATAATTAAGGGTGTATTAAGGGTGTGTTTGAGTGAAAGAACTTCGTAGAGATCGTTAATGAAAGAGGAGAGAATATGAAAGTAAAAAGAAGTTGTTGTTGTTTGTCGTAGGGAGTAGAAGGCAAAGGAAACAGATTGGGGTTTTGTTGTTCAAAGAAGGAAAAAGCCAAACCCCAGAGTGATGGAGGCGATACTTCTTATGCTGCTGCTATGAGTGAGTGAGTGAGTGTGTCTCGCAACTCACAATTATGAGCCAGCTTTTTTTGGTTTGGCAGTTAAACTATACAGACTTCATTCTTTCTTCACATTATACAACACAAATTCTATGTAACAAAACAAAATAACACACTAGCATTAACATTAAACATAAGAATGTACTTACAAGTTAACATTAAACATAAGAATGTACTTACAAGTCACACAACACAACAGAATATGTTACCCTAGACTCGAGAGATGGAAATTTTGGGTGGGCACATATATGTTTAAATTTTAAGGTTTATTTATTTTATGTAATGTGGTTGAAGAATTCTAAGTTGTGGTTGAATTAAAAATGTCTCTAAATTTAATTTTTAAAGTAATTATTAAATAAATAAGTAATGTTATTATATAATAAATAATATATTATTTTACAATTGTATTCTTCTATTAATAAAATATATTTTTACTTTTTAGTTTCATAATATGATATGCTCTATCTTATTCTTATTAATGGTTTGTTACACTAATACAATCTGAGTTACTTATTAACTATATTTTATTATATATTAGTTTAATAAGAGGGAATTGAGTTAAAAGATAATAGAATATGATATTTGGCTTTCTCTCTTCCCTCTATTTAACCACTATTCTGTTGTCGTTATCATTTCAGTTATCATTAGTATTATCATTACCACCTTACCGTTACTATAATCACAACCACTACCACTAATATCACTATCATTATCTAAAAGTAAAACAATGATATTATCTTGTATGTACTAAATATTAGATAAGATTATAATGTATCTTATTTTTATCTTATCATATTTTTATTCCACTTTAATGTTTTATCATATGACATTTTATCATATCATATTATAATTACCAAATAAATTCTTAAGATATTAGAGTCGGAGACAAAATTATAGGGACTAAAATCAATTTTAATAAAAAAGTAACGCTCTTAAAATTTACTTAATTTTTTATACAATCATAATATTTTAATGAAATTATAAAAATTTACTTTTTGTTGTTTTATGAAATTATAAATTGTGGGATGATATTTAATTTTTTACACTATCATAATATCTTCAAAACATCTATACTATCTATTTATTTTGAAGAATATATATAATTTATTTTTTGTTATAGCAAAATAGAATTTTATGAGTTAAATTAATTTTTCAAATATTTTTAAATTTTTATAGATTATATGTGTATTAAAAATTTAAAATATCCATCTAAAATGTTATATAATTTATATTCACGTAAAAGAATGTCTGTTTTGGCTAGCATGATTGATTGGATAGATTATAGATTAGAACCGTTAATGTATGTTTTTGGAGTTGTGCTCATCTTCCTCGTACACGTGTGCTACAAGACCTTCTCTTACTTAGTTTTTTAATTCTAGAAGTAACAACTTAATAAAAGGCAACTTATACTCAGAAGATATCTATATCAATATACAAAGAGGATTTTATTTTGTGTAATTGTTTTTGGTCTTCATAATTTTAGATTATTTTATCCTTAATAATACTAAAGTAGTAATAATAATTAATCTGTTTTAATCTTTATTTTTTTTTTAGAATTCTTTTGTGCATTTATTTTACCCTCTACTTCTATTTCTATACTATCTTTCCTCAAATAACACAGTCTAACCTTTACCACGTAACCGCAGGCCACTTCTTTCTTCGAACATTTCAAATTAATAACAATACTCAAATTGAATATCATGTTCCAATTTTATAATTTCTTTTATTACTTCAAGTTTATACATGTAACATATTTCTTTCCATCTACTTTTTTTTTCCTATTCTCCATCTCTGTCAGGTATAAATTTTGTTTACATGATGTTTAAAAATTCATTTTCATTTTGATTATTACATTTGGAAGGATGAAATTCAACATGACACACAACATAGGAAAGACATGGTTGTAATTCATGCAACAATACTTTGTCTTGCATCCAAAGCATTCAAAGTCTTTTTCTTGATCTTCTTTTTTTCTTTTTTAGAAAAAGAAACATGTTATTAATTAATTGTTTTTGAGTTTTTCAGGTGTTACATTTGTAGTCAAATTCTGGAGTAGAATGATCAATAATTTCATATGTATCCAAGTAATAATATCAATTATTTTATATCAAATGATTTTTTCTTTATCTTATTAATATATTATAAGTTTTTTGTTTTTTAAAAAAAATTATCTTTGTACCTTTATGGGAAGGAACTCATGAGAATATATAATTTTCTAATATTTCAAGATGGTAAAAAATGTATGGTATGGTGTTGGCAAAATACTATTTGATCTAAAGAGAAAAATTAGAAGATACAAGCTAAGTAAAAAACACCTCTTATATTTTAGACTTTTTAACTTTCTTCTTGTACTTTATTTTTATTTACTTACTGTATTGTTTCTTCTTAAGTGTTTTTATAGGTAAAGAAGAAAAAATCTAATGATTTTTACCTTATCTCATTCACATGCTATAAGTTTTTTTAATTACATTTTTATTATTGTTGTACCTTAGGACAATAATGATGAGAGTACATAATTTTCTAATATTACAGGAGGTAAAAAGTTGTACGTGTTGTATTGACAAAGACTCTTTGATCTGAAGAGAAAAATGAGAAGAAATAAGATAAACAAAGTAAAAAAAATATTTTACATTTTATAGATTTTTTAATTATTTTTTATTTTGTACTATTTTTTTACTTTATTGTTTCTTCTAAGTATTCTTACAAGTAAAGAATAAAAAATCTAATAATTTTTGCCTTATCTCATATTATAAGCTTCTTTTTTTTATTATCTTTGTGCCTTTGGGAAACGGAAGCCATGAGAATATATGTTTTTCTAATATTTAAGGATGGTAAAAATATGTTTGGTGTTGGGTTGACAGTCTTTGATCTAAAGAGAGAATAAAAAAAGAATAGACAAAGTGAACTGTAGGGATTCAATCAATCAACCTAATTTGATTCTAACAGACAATCATCAATCCTAATCACATGTTTTTTATCCATGTAGAGAGAAATTACTGCATAAAGATGAATAAAACCTCATCAAATTATAATATCACTAATGGTATCTACACAATTAGTCTTTCAGGACATATATGCCCTTAGCCATAATTTTATATTGATTAGACAACTCTAATATTTTGGCTAATAAAATAATGGCCTTAACTCATTCAATTATGTGATATATATATATATATCCTTACAATCCTTATGGATCTGTTAGACTTTATGAACTCAAAATTTGTCATTACATGCCTTGAGCATATTTCAAAAATTTTGTCCATTGATTACATCCGCACGTAAAACCAAAGCAGTTTTCATTGTATCAATCACAACTAAACCCATCAATGATCACTAATGCTGACAAAATCAAATGACATAGACCCATCATGAAATGTGTAGCATGAAAATTACGTGAAGGTGGCTTGTACACGTTTAATTTCAACTAATCCTACTTTACCTCAATGAGATCATTTAATAACCTTAATATACAAAGTGTAATAACTGAATAATAAAACACATACACACACACACACGCACACACACACACACACACACACACACACACACATAACCAAATATATCTAAAAGACAATGTATGCATACATAAAATCTAACATAAAACATAAAATACATAAAAGTGACTAACTCCCACTAAACTAAAGATTCCTCAAATTGTAAAACACCTATGTGAGCAACATGGTCTTGAAAGGCCTTGGGTGGAAGTCCCTTAGTAAGAGGATTTACTATAATGGAGTTTGTCCCTAAGTGTTCTATGGAAATTTGTATACTCTGTCCCCTTTCCTTAACAACTAGAAACTTGATGTCAATATGCTTCGATTTGGTCGAGCTCCTTAGAATACAATACAACTGATTTATTGTCACAATATAGCTTAAGTAGTCTTTCAATTCCTTCAACAATTTGCAGCCTTGTGACAAAATTTCTCATCCATATTCCATGATTTGATGTCTCATAGCATGCCACAAATTCTGCCGCCATAGTGGATGAAGTAGTAAGGGTTTGCTTGGCACTTTGCCAAGAAACTGCACCACCGGCTAACATGAAAATGTAACCCAAAGTGGATCTCAAACTATCTAGGCATCCTGCAAAATCCAAGTCAGAATACCCAGTGATCTCCAACTGATCTGACCTTTTGTATGTGAGCATATAATACTTTGTTCTCTTCAAATACCTCATAACTTTTTTGGCTACTTTCCAATGATCCATTCCTAGATTGCTTAAATATCCACCTAATACTCCAACTATGTATGCTATATCCGGACACATACATACTTGGGCATACATCAAACTCCCTATAATTGATGCATAGGGAATCTTCTGTATTTCCTGAATTTCCAAATTTCCTTTTGGGCACTGTTTGAGATTGAACTTGTCTCCCTTAGCAACTGGAGTATCCTCGAATTTACATTCCTACATGCCAAACCTTTTAATTACCTTTTCGATATAGCTCCTTTATGATAATCCTAGAATACCTTGAGATCGATCTCGGTGTATTTGAATTCCTAATACAAAGGAGGCATCACCAAGATGTTTCATTTCGAAGTTTCTTGATAGAAATCTCTTGGTTTCGTGCAACATGCCTATATCATTAATGGCAACAGTATGTCATCAAAATATACGACCAGGAAAATATACTTGCTCCCACTGAATTTGTGATACACACAATCATCAACAAGATTCATCTTGAAACCAAATGAGAGAATTACTTGATGAAATTTGTGGTACCATTGACGAGATATTTGTTTTAGCCCATAAATGGATTTTGTCAATTTGCAAACCATATTCTTTGGGTCTCCTGACACAAAGTTTTCTGGTTGCCTCATATTAATTGTCTCATCAATGTTGCCATTGAGAAATTTCGTCTTGATGTCTATTTGATGAAGCTCTAAATCATAATGTGCAATAAGAGCCATGATTGTCCTAAAAGAGTCTTTCGATAAAACTGGAGAGAAAGTCTCTTTAAAGTCAATCCCTTCCTTTTGGGTATAGCCCTTCGCCACAAGACGAGTCTTATACCTCTCCGTATTACCTTTGGAATCCCGCTTGGTCTTAAATATCCATTTGCAACCAATAGGTCTCACACCTTCTGGTAATGGGACAAGTTCCCAAACCTTGTCTTGCATGAACTTATACTCCTAATTCATTGGTTCAATCCACTTTTTTAAGTTGGAATCTTGCATGGCTTGATGGAAGTTGACTGAGTCATCTTCCATCATACCATTATTTTCCTCATGTTCCTGGAGAAATATTGTGACACCCTCTACCCCGACATATAAGTAAATAAAATATATAAAAAATATTGGTAATCAAATTCACACGGGTAAAAGGTTCACATTCACTTCACTATTATCAATTAAAACTTATTAAAAAAAAATATATTCAGCTCGAAACAAGGCCGTCAAAATTTACAAAAATATTTTGTTAAATCAGTGAGATAAAATAAAGTAGACTAACATTATGCAATTAATATAAAACTTATGCCCTACTGTCACATCCTATCAGAGCATTGTGTCCCGATGTCCTTCAGCACAAGGTTCCTTTAAGCACTTCACCTAGCCATCTGCTCCCCCGAACACAAGGTTCAAGATCATCACATGATCCAAACACAAACAACAAACCGGGAGTGAGTTATCACATTCCTAACTACTAGAGAGAAACAAAACAACATATAGTAGCCAAATACAATTTACTTAGCATATCTCACATTATTTCATCACTTTGTCATTCAAAATTCACTTTTCAATCATCAATCAAACCTTTCAATCATCAATCACAATACACAAGAATCACACACTCCGATCAAGACATAATAACACATCAATTTCATAATGAACAATTAACAAGCGCATGAGACAGTTATGCTAAGACTCAAGCCTATATGCAATGTGGTACCATGTCAGTGAAAAACCACCTTGGGGCGCTTAGGAGTACATAACAAGACACACCACACAATGGGTTTGTCAGGTCACTCTCACTAAGTAAGATCATAGGGAGACCAGTCAGGGTCACGATGTTTTGCAAGAATGCTCCAACCATATGGGATCAGCATAGACTTAAAGGAGCACTCAAACCCGAAGACCCCCAAGGCCTACACTCCGAAGAGTCCGTCAGGGCCTCTCCCTCCTGATTCAGGTCCAACCCCTAAAATCATTTTAGCACACAGACACTGCTAGTGAATTATACAATACCCACGACCTCACACTCGTGTCTTAAACGCGTACAACATATTGCGCTACAATTTAACACTGGTTCCTAAATAGGAACCTACACTTTCTCTTTAACACTGGTTCCTAAATAGGAAACCTACACTTTCTCTTTAACACTACGCATTTACACTTTTCTCAAGATAACACTGGTCGGATTATTGTACAATTCACAGCTTACAACACAAATAATGTCACATTAAGAATTAATCACACATTTATTCATAACCAAAACTCATTCACAATTTCACATCTCATAATGTCACAATCCACAATTCAACACCTGTTCTACTTTACACTTTTACTCAATCTCAATAACAATATTATAATCTCAAGGCAACATATTATTCCACTATTCATCACATATTTCATTTATAAGCACTGTTCATGAATTATACAATACCACGATCTCACACTCATGTTTCAAACATGTTTAACACAATTGCACTACAATTTAACACTGGTTCCTAACTAGGAACCTACACTTTCTCTTTAACACTGCGCATAAACACTGGTTGGGTTATTGTATAATTCATAGCTCATGATATAATTAATGTAACATCAAATGTTAAACACATTTACTTATTTACAATCGAATATCATGTCCACACTTTAACATCTCATAACATCACATCAACCATCTCATAACATTCCTAATGATATTCATAAGGTACAACATACACATGTTCATCAAATTTAACCATAATATTCTCAAACTCCAACACTTAATAATTTTTAGAATCATACTATAACACTCCACAATATTATTTACATAAATTATTAATATAAATAACAACTTCTATATATATATAAGCTAGCATACATCATATTGAATCACAAATTACAAAGTAAGCTTTCAATGCACAAATTCTAAATAATTATATGAACACTTTGGTCAATTTCAATTATGATATTAACTTTTTAAATTATATATAAAAACCTAAACAGCAAGAAAAAGAGAAAATACAAAATCAATATCTCTCTCTAAATTTCTCCTTTATTTCATCAATTCATATAATTAGAAAAAGTACTCAATTTATAGGGTTCACGCTCAACACAATAGCATATCAATTCCACAACAATTGGTTTGTCAAACATATATAATTCATTGTAATAATTATAAGGATAAAATAAAAATTGCAAAAACACCCCAAAACCCATTCCAATTGATATCTCTAAGGATTCCTACACATGTTCTCACTAATTCCCAATTGTGAATAACTCATCCCTTACCTCTAAGCGGGCTCACGTGTCTTCAGCCAGCGATAGCAGCATCTCTAGCGGTTCTCTGAGATTCCTCCAATTTTTTTCCTCTAGCTGCTTCGATAGAATTCTCAAACGTTAGAGAGACGGAGAAGAGATTGAAACCTTCACTTGTACTGTCTCCATGCGATTCCTTTTTCTCCCTCCAAGAATATTATCTCGACAATCCCAACGGTGAAAGTGTGCGCAATTGAATTTCGAACAACATATCAAAATTTAATGAAAATCCAACGGTTAACGAAACCGAGATCGTAGTTTTACCGAGACAGTTTTGGGTTTCTGCGGGAAATTAAAATGTTACAATGCGAAGGGTTTTCCTCTAAGCTCAGATATGATTTTGAAATTCCCAACGGTGAGAATGTTCGAAATTGGATTGTGAACATGGTACAAACATTTCACGACGATCCAACGGTGAACGAGTCCAAGATCGTTGTTTTTTCTGAGACAGGTTTGGTGGACTGCGGGAAAAAGAAAGGGTTTTGAGAGAAGGAGGGGAAAAACGAAAATGAGGTGAAAAAGAGGCACCTGACTTAACATAACTATTTATACCTAGGGTATTCAGCCTATTATTTGCTCTATATTTATTTATTTATTTATTTTATAAAAACAAACTCTATTTTATTTTCTAACAAATAAATGAAATACCCTTTTTATTTTCTCTCAAATTATTATTTTAATCAATAATTATATCTCCTTATTTATTTATTTATAAAATCTCATCATTTTTCTAAAACTCTATTTATTTATAAATAACAATCCTTTTTAATCTAGATTACAAAAATTGGGATGTTACAAATATCACATAATCATCTGGAATAACATTTCTTCTTTCTCTTGTAGATCTCCGCAAAAGTATTGGCTCATGAAGCATAGGTTCTTGAGGATCTTGAGTTTGTTCTTCATGAACAACCAAATTATCTTGAGTGGGAGATTCAATAACAATATCTTGTAGAGGTTCTGAATTTGCTTTATCAAAAGAACCTGTATGAATCGGTTTTGGAATTGTTACTGATTCTTCCTCTAGCACAAAGTCTCTAATCTTATTCTTCCCCCCAAACTCAATATCCTCAAAGAATGTGGCAGTTCCCGTCTCAAAAATTGTCTTTAATTTGGTATCATAAAATTTATAGCCCCTGGATCTTTTAGAATAACCAATACAGTAGTTACTCACTGTTCAGGAGTCCAATTTCCTTTCATTTGGCTTATAAGGCCTTGCCTCAGCTGGATATCCCCATACATGAAAATGTTTCAGACTAGGCTTTCGCCCAACCCAAATCTCATAAGGTGCTTTGGCAGCTGCCTTGGTTGGCACTCTTGTTGGATCAAGTGGCCTCGAAATAATTAAGAAGGAGGGGTTGAATTAATTATTAATGTGCCTTGACTAATTAAAAATTTATCCTTCTTAATATTACTAGATTCAATTAGGCTTTACTACTAAGTTATGAGAAAGAAAATAACATAAACAATAACTTAGACAAAAGTAAAGCAAAAATAAAAACTACACAGTGGAAAGATAAAGAGTGTAGGGAAGAAGAAGACAAACAAAAGATTTATACTGGTTCGGCAACAACCCATGCCTACATTCAGTCCCCAAGAAACCACCGGTTCTTGAGATTTCCAATAACCTTGTAAAATCCTTTACAAGCAAAGATTCACAAGGGATGTACCCTCATTTATTCTCTTTGAACAACCAAATGGATGTACCCTCCCCTTGAACTGATCCACAAGAGATGTACCCTCTCTTGTTTTCAGTATTACAACCCAAGTAGATGTACCCTCTACTTGTACCACAAAGGATGTACCCTCCAATGTGTTAAGACAAAGAATTCTTAGGCGGTTAGTCCCTTGAATCTTTGTAAGGGGAAACAAAAGATATCTCAGGTGGTTAGTCCTTTGAAATCTTTTGTTTAAAGGGAAGCGGAAGAATCAAAAGAATTCTCCGGCGGTTAGTTCTTTGAATCTTTTGGCTAGAGGAAGAAGGAAGAATCAAAAGAATTCTCAGGCGGTTAGTCCTTTGAATCTTTTGGCAAGAGGGAGAAGGAAGAAAAGATAACACACTTTTGTTTTCTGTAGAATTTCCATTTGCAGAAAAACAAAGTTTTGAAAACAAAGTTTAGAAAGCTTTTTGGCAAAGAAAAATCAATGGGCAATGGTTAGAGAAAGATTGTGAAAAAAGGATTGTTTGGAAGAATATATTATATCTT
Organism: Glycine max; assembly: GCF_000004515.6. NCBI lineage: Eukaryota > Viridiplantae > Streptophyta > Magnoliopsida > Fabales > Fabaceae > Glycine > Glycine max. Next base: position 47,369,283 of record NC_038254.2, on the reverse strand, counting down.
TTGAACATGTGCTAAAGTCATGATTTTATAGACTCTTCATGTCTGGTCAAAGAAACCATTGGAAGAGTTATGACTTTTGAGAAAACCATGTTAAGAGTTATAAATCTTAACTTTTTCTTCAAAACTGTTCACTGGTAATCGATTACCAAAATGGTGTAATCGATTACACAATGTATTTTATGAAAAGTTGTGACTCTTCACAATTGGATTTGAATTCCAACGTTCAGATTCACTTGTAATTGATTACTAATATAGTGTAATCGATTACACTATTTGAAAATCATTTTGGAACGTTGCAAACCATTTGAAAACATTTTGAAAACCAAACTGGTCACTGGTAATCGATTACTAGAGAGTAATCACTCTGGTAACTTAGAAAATTTGAGAAAATTCTTTTGTAAAACAAAATTGTGCTATTTGGTTTGTGAAAAATTCTTTTAATACTTATCCTATATAAAGTCTAGACTTGCTGCTTCTTGATTTCTTCTCTTGAATCTTGAATCTTGGATTAGATTCTTGATGCTTGATCTTGAAGTCTTGAATCAATCTTGAATCAATTAGTTGGGCTTTTGGCATCATCAAAATTGCTTGGTTCATCATCATGAAGCTTGCTTCCACAGTCTCTCCCTTTTTGATGATGACAAACCTGAAATCAAGAAACGCATATAAGCTCTATCTTCTAATCGATCACTCACTTAATTCTCCCCATTTGTTCTTGAGTTTAAGCTTCACTTGAAATTAAGTTATTTAATTATATGAGTTCTTGATTTAATCCCAAATTTGTCTCCCCCTTTGGCATCAACAAAAAGCCAAAGTGCGTATAGAGACATAAAATCATACATTTACTCATAATCATCCAAACAAGGAAGACAATAATGCATACATAAACTAAGCAAGTATGATAATAATTCCTTCATAAACTATAATATAATGTTGGATAATTTAGAGAGTCATCCAAGATAACCAAATTAAAACAACTAAATTAGAAAGTAACATACTAATAAGTGTTTCAAAACATAGCAAATACACGGCTAGAAATCAAAATACTAATAATAATAGTAATGTCTAAACTGATGGTGGTGGTGGAGGTAAATCAAAGTAGTCGCGAATAATGGTAACATCTTCTTCAACCTTTGCAGTCCTTGAGTTTATCTCCTTAAATCGTGTGTCCACTTGACGTTCCAAGGAGTCAAACCTCTCACCAACATAGGTTTGAAGTCCATCAAACCTGTCCAAAATACTCTGAAGGAGAGAATAGTCCCCTTCAACCGGTAAGTGTCCTTTATTATCATTTGGTTGAGCACCCTTTTTTACCCAAGAGCCATCACGCTTTTTGCGTAAGCAAAGGAGGCAACCATAGCAACACCGATCAAGAAATATCTCATGATTGGGACATATGGTTCAGAATCAAGAGGGATGTTAAAATATTGAAGGAACAAGGTAACTAAGTGAGGATAGGGCAAAGGAGCATTTAATTGCAATGCCTTATGCATGCGATACCGGACTAGATGGGCCCAATCAATTTGTCGACCGGTATGAAAGGCCCACATGACTATTAGATCTTCTTCAGAAACCTATGCAAGGTTTGAAGATTTGGGGAGTAAGATACGAACAATTAGATAATGAAGGATGCGACTTTCAAGAGCCAATGAACCGGCAAGCAACTTTCCGATCATATCTGCTTGGTTGGTGCAAACCAACCGACGAACATCATGCATAGAAAAATCAAACTTCCAATCATCATCCAGTGCACCTTCAAATGGTACACCATCACTAGACAATTGGGTCAAATCATAGAAGAGGGATGGTCAATGACCATCTTTATCCCATAGACCTCAGAAATCAAGGTACTTTCTCGAATTTCAAGATTAGAATAAAAGGCTTTTACCAATTCAGAATACACAGACAGTTTTAAAGACATAAAGGGAATGAGATTTGAGTTATGAAATGCTTGAATGCATTTGAAACTCTCATCAGAAAATAAATCCATATCTATGAACTTAGGGTCAATGATAGAATGAGAGGAGAAAAGGTTTGTGTATCGTGTACGTTGCTCTTCCGATGAGAACAATTAGGAGGAGGAAATAGAGAAAGGAATTAGAGTATCCTGAGCCTCGGAGTGCCGTTGGCTTCTACTCGAAGAACCCTTGTGCTTCTTCGATGGTTCCGCCATTTGAGAGACTTATTTGGAATTTCAATCGGTTGAAATGAAAGAGGATAAAAAAAGATGAATTTTGGGCTTTGTGGGACGTGATTTGCATAAGAAATGTGTAAGTTAAGGCAGAAAGAAAATTTGGGAATGAGGGTTTCGTGAGAGAGACGAAGTTGCAGTTTCATGAATTTTGAAATTTGAATTTATAAGCAGCAGGGGCGCGTTGTAATCAATTACATCTTTTGATAATCGATTACACTTAGTCTGCCTCGTTGTAATCGATTACACATTGTGGTAATCGATTACCAGAGAGTATTTTAGCATAACTAAGTGTTGAATGAATTCTTAGGGTGAAAGGATTTGAAAAAGGGTCAAAATACTTTATATCTAAAAACTCTTTTATGAAAATAAATATATATAACATAATAGATTTTTGAAAAACTTTATGAATGACTTTTAAGCAAGTAATTCACATATCATACTAAAAATCATGCAAGAATCATAGACATCATCAAATATTTGTTTAAAAAAGAGACTTCATGCTTTGAGAAAAGAAAAATAACTCAATCAAACATATAAGCAAATATTCACAATAGAAATTAACCAAGACAAACAAATAAGATTTTGTTAGTCATAATATAAACAAGTTAATTGAAAGGAAAGTTTCAACCAACTTAATTTAAAAGAGAATGGTTTTGATGTTACCTTTTTCATGATTTAAGTGCCTAGATCTTCAAAGATGGAAGTCAGACTTTTGCTTTTTGCTTAATCTTCTTGAGAGATGTTCTCATCACTCTCATAATTCTTGGATAGAAGGTTGATCTCCTTCTCCGAACCATCGGATGAGTCATTGTCATCCCATGCAATATATGCCTTCTTGGATCTCCTTTCTTCATGACTTTTCTTCTCATTCTTCTCAGGCCATTGCTCGTTTGAGGGGAAATTTTCTTTGATGTGACCAAGTTGGTTGCACTTGTAGCATCTAAGAATTGGAGAATCTTCTTGGAATCTTTTTCCATGGTTGAAATTTTGATGCCTCTCGATTCTTCTCTTCTTGACAAATTTGTGAAACTTCTTCACAAAGAGTGAGAAGTCTTCTTCATCTTCTGATTCTTCATCTTCATTTTCCTCTTGTATTGATGAGGAGACTTTTAATGCTATGCTTTGTTTCCTCTTGTCGGTTTCTTCATTTTGATTTAGTCGTTGGAGTTCTATCTCATGTTCTTGTAATTTGCCAAAAAGTGTGGCACGAGACATAGAAGAAAGATCTTTACTTTTAGAAATGGCAGTTACCTTGGGCTGCCATTCCCTACTTAAGCATCTCAAAACTTTATTAATTAAATCTTCATTAGGAAAGGTTTTTCCTAAGGAGGCAAGGTGATTAACTATGTGTGTGAATCTTTTCTGCATGCTTTGGATTTTCTCATTAGTGTTCATCCTAAAGAGTTCATATTCATGGGTCAGTGTATTAATCCTAGATCTCTTAACATCAGTGGTGCCTTCATGTGTGAGTTGTAGTGTATCCCACATCTCTTTTGCATTTAGGCAGTTTGAAACTCTAAAATATTCATATATTTGTAGGGCAGAAGTAATAATGTTTTTGGCTTTAAGATTATATTGGACTCTTCTTCTATCTTCTTCAGACCATTTATCTCTAGGTTTTTCTATTGTTGTGCTTGTGCTTGCATCTACTATGGTGGGTACATAAGGTCCTATTTCTATTTCTTCCCAAATGTTTAAATCTATGGCTTCAATAAAGAATTGCATTCGGGTTTTCCAATAGTGGTAACCCTCACCATTAAAGATGGGTGGCCTATGGATGGAGTTTCCTTCGGGAAATAGAGAATTTGAGGAGGCCATGAATCTTGAAGTTGTGAAACTTTTCTCAAGATACTTGCTCTGATACCACTTGTTGGATCAAGTGACCTCGGAATAATTAAGAAGGGGGGGTTGAATTAATTAATAATGTGCCTTGACTAATTAAAAATTTATCCTTGTTAATATTACTAGATTCAATTAGGCTTTAATACTAAGTTATGAGAAAGAAAAGAATAGAAACAATAACTTAGACAAAAGTAAAGTGAAAATAAAAAATACACAACGGAAAGATAAAGAGTGTAGGGAAGAAGAAGACAAACACAAGATTTATACTGGTTCGGCAACAACCCATGCCTACATCCAATCCCCAAGCAACCACCGGTTCTTGAGATTTCTGATAACCTTGTAAAATCCTTTACAGGAAAAGATCCACAAGATATGTGCACTCCTTTGTTCTCTTTGAACAACCAAGTGGATGTACCCTCCACTTGAACTGATCCACAAGAGATGTACCCTCTCTTATTCTCAGTATTACAACCCAAGTAGATGTACCCTCTACTTGTACCACAAAGGATGTACCCTCTACTTGTACCACAAAGGATGTACCCTCCAATGTGTTAAGACAAAGAATTCTTAGGCGGTTAGTCCCTTGAATATTTGTAAGGGGAAACAAAAAATATCTGATGCGGTTAGTCCTTTGAAATCTTTTGTTTAAAGGGAAGAGAAAAAATCAAAAGAATTCTCAGGCGGTTAGTCCTTTGAATCTTTTGGCTAGAGGGAGAAGGAAGAATCAAAAGAATTCTCAGGCGGTTAGTCCTTTGAATCTTTTGGCAAGAGGGAGAAGGAAGAAAAGATAGTACACTTTTGTTTTCTGCAGAATTTCCACTTGCAGAAAAACAAAGTTTTGAAAACAAAGTTTAAAAAGCTTTTTGGCAAAGAAAAAGCAATGGGCAATGGTTAGAGAAAGATTGTGAAAAAAGGATTGTTTGGAAGAATATATTATATCTTTTGAACATGTGCCAAAGTCATGCTTTTATAGACTCTTCATGTCTGGTCAAAGAAACCATTGGAAGAGTTATGACTTTTGAGAAAACCATCTTAAGAGTTATAACTCTTAACTTTTTCTTCAAAATTGTTCACTGCTAATCGATTACGACAATGGTGCAATCGATTACACAATGTATTTTATGAAAAGTTGTGACTCTTCACAATTGGATTTGAATTCCAACGTTCAGATTCACTTGTAATCGATTACTAATATAGTGTAATCGATTATACTATTTGAAAATCATTTTGGAATGTTGCAAACCATTTGAAAATATTTTGAAAACCAAACTGGTCACTGGTAATCGATTACTGATAATTGGTAATCGATTACTAGAGAGTAATCACTCTGGTAACTTAGAAAATTTGAAAAAATTCTTTTGTAAAACAAAATTGTGCTATTTGGTTTGTGAAAAATTCTTTTAATACTTATCCTATATGAAGTCTTGACTTGTTGCTTCTTGATTTCTTCTCTTGAATCTTGGATTGGATTCTTGATGCTTGATCTTGAAGTCTTGAATCAATCTTGAATCAATCACTTGGGCTTTTGGCATCATCAAAATTGCTTGGTTCATCATCATGAAGCTTGCTTCTACAACTCTATTTATAATATAAGCTGCAATCTTTAGTTCCTTTCCCAAGAGTGACTATAGTAAGTTAGAATGACAAATCATGCTTCTTACCATATCCTTAAGAGTTTTGTTTCATCTTTCAACTACTACATCCATGCTAGGTGACCACGACATGGTGTACTATGGGACGATTTCACATTCCTCTAGGTACCTAGCAAAAGGCCCCGGACGTTGTTCACTTGAACCGTCATATCTGCCATAGTATTCACCACCACGGTCATATCTAACACTCTTGATTCTTTTGTTGAGTTGATTTTCAACTTCAACTTTAAATGTTTTGAACACATCCAGAGATTGTTAATTTTCATGTATAAGAAACAAGTATGCATATCTGGAGTAATTGTCTATGAATGATATAAAATATTGTTGACCATTCCATGAAGGTGTATGAAATGGCTCACAAATGTCCATATGTATCAATTCCAAGACATCTGTAGCTCTATATGCACCTAATTTCTTGCTTTTGGTCTATTTACCTTCGATGCATTCAACAAAAACATCAAAGCTTGTGAAATCAATGGAATCCAAGATTCTGTTTGACACAAGTCATTCAATTCTATTCTTAGAAATGTGACCTAAAAGCTTATGCCATAATGCTCCTGAGTTTGTATTATCAATTCTACGCTTAGTACCACGTAATTCCGCATTAAAGGATTCACCATAAGAAGCTACACTATCAAGTAAATATAGATTATCATAAGCCAAGACAGTTCCAACAATATCTGAATTAAAAGACAACCTAAACACATTATTTCCAAATGAACACAAATAATCCAATTTGTCCAAGTAAGAAATTGAAACCAAATGCCGTCTAAATGAAGATACAACAAAAGGGTCTTTCAAATCAAAATAAAAACCCGTACATAATAATAATCTAAAATGCCCTATAGCTTCCACCGATTTACCATCTCCAACATATATCCATCTTTCAGAATCAATTGGCTTCTGATAGCTTAGACAACCCTTTATTGAAACATTGATGTTAGTAGTGACACCAGAATCTAACCACCAAGTGTTTCTACGTATTGAAGCTAAATTGACCTCAGAATAGACCAAAGTAAGAAACATACCTTTCTTTGCACGCTAAGCATGATATTTGATACATTTTTTATTTACATGTCCAGGCTTACTGCAAAAGAAACAGTTGTCACCTTGATTTTGTTTCTTTTGTGTTGGACCCTTAGCAGCTTCATTCTTGGGCTCCTCAGTTGTTTTTATTTTGCCCTTGTCTTTACAGGTACTTACAATATAAACACTTTCAGTCCTTTCTTGCTTCATCTTTTCCTCTTCTTGCACATAGTATGAAATGAGCTCATTAAGAGACCATTTTTCATTCTAACAGTTATAAGAGATCTTAAACTGACTAAAATGTGACGATAGAGAAATTAGCACTAAATGAATAAGCAAGTCTTCTAATAGCTCAAGCTTTAGTGCCCTTAATTTTTAACCAATATTCTACATCCCCATAATGTATTATCTGACATTTCTTTTCCCTTGATACTTCATGAAATTAAGTTATGAAGAAGAGTACTTGTTTGCACCAAATCCAAAATTAAAACATTTCTAGAGTAAATTATTTTAACTTTATTTATTTATTTTAAATTTTAGAAGTCCATGATTGTTATTTTAATTTACTACAATGACCTCTAAAAGTAAGAATGAGCACAAAGTTATATGTGTATATATATATATATATATATATATATATATATATATATATATATATATATATATATATATTAATGATGCACTGTAACCTTTAAATGAGCAATGCATTTAAATATTGTTGGTAAGATCAAGCAAAAAATGTAAAATCTCTAAATTCATTTAAAATTTAGAATATTCCAACAGCCTGAATAAATAAAATTTCTAAAATCATACATGAAGCGAGTATGGGTGGCTCTGATACCAAATTGTAGAGATTCAATCAATCAACCTAATTTGATTCTAACAGACAATCATCAATCCTAACCACATGCTTTCTATCTTTAGGCTAGCGTATTCCTATAAAAGCTTCAACATAATATTATCCTTAATTTCTTTCTTCTAAAAAAATAAATAATTAATAATTAATTATTTTTAATTGTCCTAGATTTTTTTTTATTTATCAAATGCTATCGAAAAAAACAAATACCATTATATATTTTTATAATTTAGGGTATAAATGTTTAAAAAATGATATCAAACTCAAAAATACCGTCAAAGGAAACATGTTTTGAATGATTTTTTTGTTATGCAATTACAATTAGAAAAATGGTCCAATAATCTTTACTTTCTACACATATTTTTTATATTTAATTTATATATTTATTCATTTATCTTATTTTTCAACATAATACTATTCTTAATTTTTTTCTTTATTAATCAATATTATGTTTGTTCTAACTTATGTTTGATTTTCTATCTTTTTAAGTGTTTAATGTAATGTTATGCTTGCAACAATTAAAAAAAGGAGAAGATGAAGATGAAATTATATTTTGGATAGATGGTCACTTATGTCCCTAAATGTGTAGTGCGTTGACAAATTCGTCTTTGAATGTGTCACATAAGCTCTTCCATTAACGGTAACGGACACAAGTTGAGATAAATGAATTTGTCGCATTTTTTTTTTCATTTTTGGGTACTAAAATTTGAATTTCCATCTTTCGGAAATGAATTTGTTAGCGCTCTCCTAATTCAAGGACGAAAAGTTTGTCAAATAATTAGCGTTGAAGATGTTCTTAACTAGATGGATGTGGAACCTAAAATTCCTAAATGAACGATGATATCTTTCCTAAAACAAATTTTTGTCTTAATTACTTATCCAATACTATTATTTACTCCTTGCATTCCAATTTATGTAACATTTTTATTTAAAAAAGAAAAGTGTTCTAAATCAATTGTCATATTACAAACCAATAAAAAAATTATTGCTTAAAAATTATATCATTTATTGCTTAATTTGATTTGCTTAGTTTCATCCTAGTAAATAGTTCAATTTCCCCTTAATTTTTAAGCAATAAATGATATAATTTTTTTATCGATAAGACTTAAAGATAATGTCAAAAAATTTATAATAACTTACACCTTTACTCAATTAACTGAACAACTCTGTGACCATTATTAGAGTTTATAACAAAATGAAAACAACCTAATTGGATCAATTAAAAAAAATTAGGACCAAATTAAATCATTTTAAAAACTAATGAACCAAATTAAATCACTTATTAATAATGGGACAAAAATATGAAAAAAAAACCAAATAAATAATTAAATTAACCCTTTTGAGTTTTCTTCTCTCACTTCTATCATTATTAATTATAAATCAACATTAAATTTATTAGATGTTGGTCAGACCTCATTAGTTGTGACCAAACCTTATCTATTTTGTCTCTTACCATTTCCACTTTTCCTTTCTCGTTTTGATCATAATCCAAACTGATTTCACTTCACTCTCCACTCTCATTATTCCCCCAACAACAATGATCCCAGACGACGACTCATCCCTCTTCCATCGCTCCCTCCTGACCCTTTTCCTAATTGCACCACCCTCACCTTCCTCTCCCTCACCTTTTGCTAAGCCCCCTACGGTAAGCACCACTAGCCTAGCTGGGACCCAAACTCCCCCCCCCCCCTCTTAGCTTGGCTCCTCATGGAAAGCCCAACCCTCTGGTTCACCCTCCTCCTCTTCCCCTAGGCATCCACTCCCACAACCCCAAAGTCTAATCCCTTATAACCCCCCTTCCTAATCCACTACTTCAACTGCACCATCCTCTACCCCCTCCACATCCTCCTTGCTGCTTCAAAGAAAATCACCTTGGGCTTCCCCCTCTCGGTAGCCCTAATGGCCTTCACTTTCAACATCCTCTACTTTACCTCCAAGCCTGTTAGGTCTCTCACTACAACAATCACTATGATGACTCAGGCTTTTTCTGACTTTGATTTTTGTGTGGGCTTTTGGTGTTTTTGTTGGGGATGGGGATTAATGTGTGGGCCGATGGGGTTTTGTTGTGGCTCAAGAGCGAGTGCTTCTAGGTGCACCCAGCATTATTGCTGGTGCACCCAGCACTAACCACGAAAAGACAGAAATACCCCTTACGGATCAACTTGATCCGTAAGGGGAGAAATTAGCAGGGCAGTTTTGTCATTTTCAAAGAATGTTGGGTGCACCAGCAATAATGTTGGGTGCACCTAGCAACACTCCTCAAGAGCGAGGGGAAGGGTACGTGGTGTTGCACGGACAGTTGTCGAGTGGCTCGGTTGGGCCAACATGGCTTGGTCATGGGTCGGGTTGGGCTTTTTTGTCTACACTTTTGTGAACTTGGTTCTAGGGCGTAGGCCAACCGGAGGTGGTATTTGGAGAAGTTTGGGAATGATTATCCTAAGGAAAGGAAGGTTGTTATTCCTTACTTGTATCTAATCTTTTGTTATGATTTTCTCTTATTGGATTGTAATTGGGAATGTGGGAAGAGATCGGGGGGAAAATGATGATGATGAAATGCAGCTCAACAATTTACTGTAAAAAAAATCACGTTTTTTGTAAACGTGATTTTAAGAAGTCATCATGATTTTTAGGGCAAAGATTTTTAGGGTGTCCATTAGTGATTGAATTTTTAGTCGTATCTAGAAATGTGATCAAAGTGTGATTATGACTGAAATTTAAAATCTTAATTTTCTTGTTGATATAACTGACAACAATTATTTAGATGAAATAACGATTTTAATTGGATAACAACATAAATACGTATTTTAGGTCTAAGTTATATCCTTCTTCGAAATACTCCGCTTTTGTGCATCTTTAACATTCGTGAAGATAGTGTAAGATACTATATTAGGCAATAAATTAAAGTATAATTAATTTGTTTCTGACAAAGATCAATTAAATGTTTGAGATTTTTATGAATGGGACGTATCAATAATTTAAGGATTGGTATTTCACTGATTTTAAGTATGAAGAGAAGGTCACTATCATAGTATGCTATTTGTGTTATATGCAAATATGACAGTTTGGATTAATCATTATGGTGCCTTTACTAGTGCAATTTGTAGTGTAGTCAGTACTATTTTTTACAGAATGTTTTCAATCCTTATCTATGATCTATCTCTTTGTGAAACTAAAATTAGTAGCAGAAAAAAGATCATATTTGACTATTAAGTTACTCTTCAATATTTTGAGGACAAACATGTAATTCAAGCTAAATATCAAAGGAGTCCAAATAGCACACGCTTCCATATCAAGTTATATTGCATGATATGTGCACATTTTGCACCACCTTCCTCTCAAATTAAACTCTATCAGTTGCCTATGAAAAATAATACATGCTTCATACTGAAATGTTGCGGTGCTGTGAATTGAGAGAAAGAAATACAGAGAACATCAAGAGAACAAGAAGCAACCAGCAAAGTCTGATGGCTATGGGTTGGTATCCTTACAAAGAGCAAGAATAAAAAAGCTTTATAAGAAAATATTGTAATTTTAGTTGTGGGTAGGTGCTAGGAAGTGGGAATTGGGAGATGGGACTAACAAGTCACAAGGACATTTTTTTTTTCTATTTTTAAAAAAGGAAATATTGATACTTTTGTGAATTCAATGGTGTCATTTAATAATGTTCACTTGTTATTGTTGTTCATAACTTTGAGATTTGGATAGAATTTTTTTTTGTGTTATTGATAGGAAATATTTTTTTACTTTACCAATGACTATTCACAAGGTTTAAATCTAAGACTTAAAGAGATCAAATTCAGTTTGGCTACTCAGTGGTGATTCGCACTAAATTTCACTACTTTATAAGCATACTCGATATAGCCATAAAATATAGTGGTATAGATGAGATAGATGATTATGGCCGGATAGTTTAAGCTTAAAGAAAAGACAACTTCTACCATGGAAAAACATACCAAGCGGTTTACGATGAAAATTTGTTATCAATTTCTTTTTCTTTGTTCATAGGTGAATTAATTGATATGCTTCTTTATGGTAGAAACCACCTAAATAAAAATGTAATTTTTTTTAGAAATTATAGTTAACTCTTAAAAAATATACAAAGTGATTTACTGAAGTAGGCGTTCATTTGAAACATTCGAACAAAAAATCAAACAATACTGTTTAGATATTATTATTCATCTTTCTGTCTTTTGAAAGAAGGAACAAGTTTTCTACACTTGACATTTTGTTGGCATTATTTTACAAATTAATTAGTGATTGAAACATTTTATATATCTTTACTAATCGTTTATGTCACAAAATTATCAATTTAAAAATTTGCTTTAATCGGGGCAAGGGGAATAAAGTATTTGCTAGATTACATTACGTATTAGCATTCCCAATCTATTTACCAGAATATATAGCAACTATGATGTGATAAGTGTGTTTAATAGTTGTGTATTTAATTTAAACTTTCCATAAGAAAGAGCTTAACCTTTACGTATATTTACTTAAAAAAAAACTAGTTATTAATTTCATGTTAATAAATCCGTGCAGTAAAAAAACTATTAATAAATCTGTATTAAAAAAATTCAAAAATATTATAAGAGCTTAAATACGTTTATATTCAAATATATAACACTTTTTTAGTTTTCATCCTGATAAATTTTTTTAAAATGCTCTTTGTAAAATACCTATTTTTGATTTTGATCTTTACTATTTTTTGTCCATATAATATATTCATTATATTCATTTTTAGTTTTAGTTCCTATAATATTTTATTCATTTTGAATTAATCCCTTTAAAATATTTAATAGGAATTTAAAAGTAAATAATCTATATATTAAAAGGACAAAAAAAATATAGTACCAATAACAACAATATCAAAGTTTTATCCCACCTGTGAGCTCGGTTACATAACCACACAACGCCTTTTGAAAAGTTAGAAAAAGCGCTGAGATTCGTCCCGTTGATATACACCACCATTGTCACCAGCTCTTGCCATGATTAAGGAACAAAGAATTTTACAGTAAATTAAAAAAAAATTTAGGACCTCACCACACTCGTGTTTGATGCTCTCAATATAGGTTTTTGTGTGATGTTTTCACTCTTGCCTTTTACCACTCACTCCCTCTTAAGTTCCTGGATGGACCGAATTAGACACACAAGGTAATACAAAATAAGAGGAGACAATATAATGATCAGAGTTTGATTTGGGATAACAACTTGGACTTGATTTGGATAGCAGATTGGATTTGATTTGGATAACAGATTAGATTTGGATAAAAAAAAAATTGATTTGATTTGATTTGGATAATAGATCAGATTTGGATAACAAATTAGATTTAATTTGGATAACAGATATGATAACAAATAAGATAACAGATAGGATAACAGATAAGATAACAGATATGACAAGTAAACTTCAAATGCTCATAACTTTTGTTACGGTTGTCTGTTTGAGGCCCACTATATATCAAAACGCTCAAAATTCAGAGGAGAATCTAGATAAGGGGATTTGTTCCACGATTTTCTTTCCAAAAAAACACCTCTAAATGCCTCAATTTCGTGTTCAAAGATCAAACACCCACTTTTTTTTTCAAAATTTTTGCAACTTTTTTTTTGACACAAAGTGTGAAAGACACAAGAAACAAGAACAAGAACGTGACAAGAACAAGAACAAGAACGAAACAAGATGTAAACAAGAACGCAAATAACAGAACACAAGACGCAAACAAGAACGAAACAAGATGTAAACAAAAATGCAAATAACAGAACACAAGACGCAAACAAGAACGAAACAAGATGTAAACAAAAACACAAATAACAGAACAAGGACAAAACACGAACATGGACAAATTACAAAGAAAAATAATAGGATAGGATAGAACCTGTATCAAGAGCCGAAGCTCTGATACACCGTTTCAATGGAGCTGAGCCCAATGCTTATGAGTTGCAAGATTTTGTTGATTGCTATTCTGACCTGGGGTTGGGGAGCATCAACACTCATGGCCCCTTGTACACGTGGACTAATGGCAGGGTGTGGAGCAAATTGGACAGAACTTTATGTAACCAGGCCTGGTTCAATTCCTTTGGAAATTCTGCTTGTGAAGTTATGAAGTTTATTTCTATCTCAGACCATACTCCTCTAGTTGTCACCACTGAGTTGGTAGTGCCTAGAGGTAATTCTCCATTTAAGTTCAACAATGTTATTGTGGATCATCCAAATTTCTTAAGAATTGTTGCAGATGGCTGGAAGCAAAATATTCATGGTTGTAGCATGTTCAAGGTCTGTAAGAAATTGAAAGCTCTTAAAGCTCCCTTGAAGAATCTTTTTAAGCAGGAGTTCAACAACATCTCCAACCGAGTAGAGCTAGCTGAGGCTGAATATAACAGTGTGCTTAATTCTCTAAAGCAAAATCCTCAGGATCCTTCCCTTCTTGCTCTGGCAAACCGCACTAGAGGGCAGACCATTATGCTTAGAAAAGCGGAGTCTATGAAATTTGCTCAGCTCATCAAAAACAAATATCTCCTGCAGGCTGATAAATGCTCCAAATTCTTTCATGCTTTAATCAAGCGCAACAGACACAGTCGGTTTATTGCTGCCATAAGGCTAGAGGATGGGCATAACACTTCCTCCCAAGATGAAATTGCCCTTGCTTTTGTGAATCACTTTAGGAATTTGTTTAGTGCTCATGAGCTAACCCAAACTCCTTCCATTTCGATCTGCAACAGGGGTCCTAAGGTTCCCACCGATTGCTTTGCGGCCTTACTTTGTCCTACTTCTAAGCAAGAGGTTTGGAACGTTATTTCTGTGATGGATAATAATAAAGCTCCTGGGCCAGATGGTTTCAATGTTGTATTCTTCAAGAAGGCTTGGAATATCATTGGTGATGATATCTTTGCAGCGGTTAATGAATTCTTTACAACTGGAAAAATTCTAAAGCAGCTCAACCATGCTATTATTGCGCTTATTCCTATGCATGATCAGGCCTCCCAGGTTAACCATTTTAGACCCATATCTTGCTGTAATTTGTTATACAAGATTGTATCTAAAATTCTGGCTAACCGCATAGCCCCAGTGCTTGAGACTATTATTGGGGAAACTCAAACTGCTTTCATTAAGAACAGAAAGATGATGGACAACATCTTCCTAGTTCAAGAGATTTTGCGCAAATATGCTCGGAAAAGATCCTCTCCGAGATGCCTCCTGAAAATTGACATGCATAAAGCTTATGATTCCATTTCCTGGGAATTCTTGGATTGGATGCTTAAGTCCATTGGCTTTCCAGCCCAGTTCTGTACTTGGATCATGGAATGTGTTTCTTCCACTTCCTTTAGTGTGGCAGTCAATGGATCCATTTATGGTCACTTCAAAGGGCAGCGGGGTCTTAGACAAGGGGATCCTCTCTCCCCTTATCTGTTTGTGCTCTGTTTGGAGTACTTTTCCAGAAATATGAGCAGCCTCAAGGAAGATGCCAATTTTAAATTTCATCCCAACTGTGCAAGTATTCAGCTATCTCATTTGGCTTTTGCAGATGATATTATGCTTCTATCTAGAGGAGATATCCCTTCTGTGTCAACTATGTTTGCCAAGCTTTAGAACTTCTATAGGGTTTCAGGGCTTTCCATCAGCTCTGATTAATCTGCCATATACTCAGCCGGTATTAGGCCTCATGAGCTTTCTCATATTCAGCAGATTACTGGATTTAGCTTGGGTGATTTCCCTTTCAGATACTTAGGTGTTTCCCTTTTATCATCTAGATTAAATGTATGTCATTATGCTCCCTTGCTTTCCAAGATTACTGGCCTGATTCAAGGATGGAGCAAAAAGTCTTTATCTTATGCAGATAAGTTAGAGTTGATCAGAGCGGTTATTCAAGGAATTGTGAATTTCTGGATGGGGATTTTTCCTTTGCCGCAATCTGTTATGGACCGGATCAACGCTTCGTGCCGTAATTTTTTGTGGGGCAAAGCGGATATTGGCAAACACAAGCCCTTGGTTGCTTGGTCAGTAGTTTGTTCTCCGAAAAGAGAAGGGGGTTTAGGCCTTTTTAATCTCAAGGACTGGAACCTTGCGCTTTTTTCCCGTATCCTGTGGGACTTTCATTGTAAGAAAGATTCTCTATGGGTTCGGTGGGTTCACCATTACTATTTCAGAGGGAGCGATGTGTGGAATTACAATTCTTCTTCATCAGATTCAGTTTTGATAAAGAAAATCATTCAAATAAGGGACTTTATTATCTCTAAAGAGCTAAGTACGAAAGAGGCCAAAAAGAGGATTCAATCTTGGAGCACCAATGAACAATTGCTTGTTGACAAAGTCTATGAATACATTAGAGGTGTCAAGCCTACTGTTAGTTGGTGTTCTGTTATATGGAACCCAGCAATCCCCCCTAAGATGTCTTTCATTTTGTGGTTTGCTAAAAGGAATCGGTTGCTTACTCTTGACAAAGTTGCTTTTTTGAACAAGGGTTCCCTCTGCCCTTTATGTTCAAATGAGCCTGAGTCAAATGCTCATTTGTTCTTTTCTTGCAGGAAATCTCTCCAAGTTTGGGCTCACATTCGTGATTTGGCTCCTTTCCGCAGGCATTTTACTTCTTTACAGCGCATTACTGACTCTTTAATTAGGGGTAGATCCACATCAGGTGTTCAAGGAAAATTACGTTGTCTGGCTATAGCAATTACAGTCTACTGCATTTGGCTGTCTAGGAACAAGCTGATTTTTGAAGATTATCAATTTTCTGTCATAGAGGTTATTAGCAAGATTAAGTTTCTTATGTATAGACAAGCGCATCTGTTGCATTTGTTTTAGCATCTTGATATATGTCTTCTTGTATTAGGAAGACTTTTGATTTTCTTTAACTGCGGGGTATGCCCCATTTATTATTGTATCATTTTGGGTTTAATATAATTTACATTTTTTTCAAAAAGTAAGAAAAAAAAAACTTTTTACAAGAATCATTTTACAAGGACCAAAAAAGAATTTTACAAGAACCATTTTCAAAAGACATTTTTTACGGACCCGAAAAAATAAAATAAAGAAACAAAAATATACCTAAATCAATTATAAATAGTTAACTGTCATCATGGATTTGTTATAACTGCAGGTGGATAAAAGTCCATACCAACTACAGCATTTAAGCAAATAAACAAGTAGGGCAACATTGTCACCCCCTTCCCTCCGAAACCAAAAAGTAGGGCTAATCATTCTTGCAAATAACATTACAGCACCAAGCGTCATTTTATTACTCGGTTCCTCAAACTCAAACAATTTATACAATGTTCATCTAAGTCTATTTAGGGAGAAATTGAACATTTTAAATGATTAAAAAAGAGCAAAATGAACATGAAAAGAAAAGAAAACATAAGAAGTCATTCTAAATATAACTGCAACATTGTGACTCAAACAAATACAAAATGGTTTTCAATTTTATTCCCCCCTACTGGTCCTCTATTGGAAGATTATAGAAAAAATATTGGCCACCATTAACACGGTATCTCCTTAAAATTACCAAACATGTCTCTAAGAAGTATGGCCATAATAATTCTAGATGATGTTCTAAATATAAAATCACCAATTCTACTCTTTGATTCTGAATCAGGCGTCTCTCCAGCCTTAGGAACCTCCAATTTCAATTGCAGTACCTTGTTCTTAATATCATCCGATGAGTTAACCAAACTTTCAATTTGATTTTCTATTACCTCTTTTACTTCTTTTACTTCTTTTAGTTCTATCATAAACTCAACGATTTTCTTCTTCAACTCGTCATCCAAATCACTTGCTGAGGATGCACCAGCACCTTTAATTTCAGCCTTTAATGCTTCAAATGTTTCCCTTATTTTTGGATTACTCAAGGCATTATCAACTTTTTTCTCCAACTCTTGCTTAAATGTGACAGCCTCATTGTCCTTGTTTGCATCTGACAGAAGCTTAACTTTACATAATTCGCTCAGATAGGTAAACTTATTCTGCAGCCTTCCATAATTGGGAGCTGCACGCAGTTGCTGTTCAAACTCCACCCTTAGCTTTTCTATCTTATCCTTCAGCAATGGATCAACAATTTGATTATCTGCATTTGCTTTTGAAACTTCCTCCCTTAGTTTCAACAAACTGTCTGTCAAGCCCGTGGCTTTAACTGCCTCAGAGTATTCTAGATCAACCTCCCTTGTCAGTTGCTTTAGCATCTCATCCAGATCTAGTTTTGGAGGAACAGGAGAAGATTCCTTAGCTTCCAAAACCTGTTGCTTCAGTTTCTCAACCTCAACTTCTAGTTCAGCATCAGAAATCTTAGCAATAGATAGATCCCTCTTCTTCATGTTGGCTTTTCTCTTAGGATCTATAGGAATACCTTCCTGGAATCCACCAATCTTTCTGAACTTAAGCATGCGATGTTTTAACAGTTCTTCTGTGTTCATCTTCATGAGCTCCTACATAATGGACAAGAGAAAGTTCCAAAGTTAACACATGCGTTAACATATTTGTTTTCAGTAGAACACTTGCTGCCTGCAAAACTTACATCCATGGTTTCTTTGATAGCCTTTTTTATCTGTTGAGAGGTCCACTCTGGATCTGCATGTGCACCACCAAGTGGCTCCTATTTAAAATACAAAATGAAATTCTATTTAGGTTCTATTCCCAAGAGAATATTGTTATCAATCTTTAATTTCAAATGTTTATATTATACAAGAAAGGATAAAATTAGAACAAATCCAAACCAGGAGTTAAAGGTTTGACAAATTTTCCTGAACACTGAAATACTTATGACCTATATACTCATATTTAAACCAATAAGATGATAAATTCCATGTATGTGAATAAGATTTAAGAGAAAAAAACATAATTAATAGTAGCTTCTTACAGGTATAACACCATCTGCAATTTGTAATTTGCACAGTTCAGTGGCTGTAATCTTCAATTTCTCAGCAGCCTGTAAAGGATAATAAAAAAGAAAATAGTTAAACTAAAATATTATGAATCGAAAGAGTCAAAGTACTGGCATCGTATATACCTTTGGAGAAGCTTTAGCTGTCTTCCACAAGATTGCTGCACATGCCTCTGGACTAAATCATGTAATAAATAAAGGTCAAACCAGCAGAACAAACAACAAGACTTTTCAATTAGTAAAATTATCAATAATAATGCAAGTAGTCAACCATATCACTCACTCACTTTCTCTCTCTCTCTCTCTCACATACACACACATATATAATATATATGAGAAAGTATCAAATAAGAGCTCATTGTGAGAAATGAAGAAAACTAAAAATATAGACCATTAGATCGTATTTTTAATTGGTGTCAAAGTTTGTGTTGCTTTTTTAATTGGTCCTGTTGTGCACAACACACTGACCAATATTGTCACTCATAGCCTCTATTTCTCACACTGCCCAACATTGTCCGTCACACTCTCAGACTCAGCAACATACCTTTATAAGGCTTTAGGTGTGGCAGGAAAAACAATTTCATGAAAGAATACAATTTCATGTGGCACACAAATAATAACTTTAAGCCTTTGATATATATTGTAATTGGGGTTTATCCCTTTTTTCTTAATAAGAAACCAGGTTTCTATGATTCTATTACCTTGAACCTTCGGCTATAGATAATTGCAAGAAACTCTACAACATTCATCCAACATGCACGGGGGAGGGGGGAAAAGGCATATAATTGAAATAATTACTACAATGCTATAAAATTTGCAAATAGTGGAGTAAAAAATTAAATCACCTGGCAACATAAAAAACAGCATTTTCAAGCATGAGTAATTTATTAGCACATCCAATGGCTAGGGCGCCACCTGAACCACCTTCTCCAATAACTATAGATATAACTGGCACCTTCAGACCAAACATGGATCTCAAATTGTGAGCAATCGCTTCACCCTGCAAGCATGAAAATCAACAAATGGGTTAGCCTTGTAACAGAAGAAAGCCCAAGAATCTTAGAGAGCCTAACTAGCTACATACCTGTCCTAGTTCCTCTGATTTAAGGTCAGCATATGCCCCAGGCGTGTCAATGAAAGTAACTATGGGGAACCCATGATGATCTGCATATTCCATCAAGCGAAGGGCCTTCCTGTAACTGTTTGAATTGAAAATTTACCATCAGTGTCAAATGCAGATAAATCAATGTTAATTAGAGTTTCTATCCTATCTTAAATCTAGTCAATATCTTGTATCAACTAAAGTTCCTCGTCAACATACCCATGAGGAGTTGGCATCCCAAAGTTACGCTGAATGTTTTCTTTAGTATTTCTACCCTTTTGGTGACCGATGAACATGTAGCTTCTACCATCTATAGTCCCTAGACCAGTAACAATAGCAGGATCATCATAACCTGCCCGATCACCATGGAGTTCAACAAACTGAAACACGAGGAAACATGGAAATTCGGTTAAAGTGGTTCAATAACAAAAAAGCAACTATAATATGTATTATGAAAATGAAATAACTAGAATATTGAAGTAAAAAACAAAAATAATACTTAGAAGACCTTTTCAGTTATGTTAAAGACATGATCAAGGAAAGTTGGCCTGTTAGGGTGCCGTGCGATGTTGACCCGCTGAATAGGAGTCAGATGCGTATACAGATCCTTTAAAGCCTGAAATAATAATGCGAGCAGTGAAAGGATGAGACTTTTACCAATTTTACTGTTCAAATTTTAGGGATTGGGAGGAAAAGTTAAAATAACAAAAAAAGTATATATCTGAATTTTGAATAATGTAACTCTGAATAATTTTATTACAAAACAATAAACTTTACCCCTACTTACTGATAATACAGGTAAAGAACAAGTGTAGCAAAAGCCTAAGTCAATAAAACTCATCATTCAAACACAATATAACAATTAACAACACAATAATATTCTTTAACACAAGATACCCTAGTAGTTACTTAAATGTAAAGAAAAGTATCATCTGGCAAAAGAGAAGCAAAAGAAAACATAAATAAATAAATAACCTTTTGCGGAAACAGTTGAATCTGCATTTCAGAGAAAAAGATATACTATAAGCTACTAAGAAGTCACAGGGCATTTGACGCAAATGGATAGCCAACATGAATGACAGTCAGGCTTAACTAATTTGCTTAAGACACAACTAACCCAGTGGGGGCTAAAAATATGCTATATATTAAATCTTGCAAACAACAAGCAGAGAGAAGCATGATGGCAATTTTCTCATGAGAACTCTTATCATCGTCAGTTTGCTCATTCAAGTAATCCACTTTTCTTAGGAACAAAACTTATTTGTTATAACAGTCAAACCTGCTGGTACTTGGTCTCCAATGAGAGAATCTGATCACTGAAGTCCAGTCCAGTTTCGTTCGCCATCTTTTGTACCTGTTTCCAACCATAAATACCACTTATGTTAGCTCATTAGCAATAAGCACAACCTCCACGAATCAGGAAAATACAACATATTCATTCTCGCTCAAGCAAACAAAGCACACAGATTAAGTTAGAAGTTACATCAATGATCTTCTTTTGCAGATCAACAAGAGGCTTTTCAAAATCCAAAGTGACAGGCTTTGGTTTCTCCTTGAGTGGCTTGAACATGGAAAGGTGGCTCAGCACTCCACCTTTCACATTGGGATCAGGGTTAGGAGGCCAAGGATATTCATGCTTCTTCACCTTCCTCAGTTTAGCAGCAACTGTAAAGTCCCTCCTCTTCAAAACCAACTTTCCCTTCCCCAAGGTTCTCAAAGGAACACCATTGAAACCGCTGGTTGAACTCCTCAGAAGATCCGAAGCAGAAGCACCAGAAAGAGATGCAGAAGAAGCAGCCATGTTTCCCCTTCCAACTCAATCCCCCAAATCAGCAAAATCTAAAAACAGAACCAAAAACACAAGAGACCCAGAATAAGATCACCAAAACCAACACTCAATAAGGAAACAAAGAGACAAAATCAACAAGACCCAGAAAGGGAACTCGAAAAAAGAGTGAAAAAAGACAAAAACTTTATCTGGATCCAAAAGAAAACAAAAAACAAAAAAAAATTTCGTCATGAACCCGTTTAATCTACTTAACTAATCTCCATTTTCACAAAATCCAAGCAACATCGAGCAAGAGTTTCAAATTCTCACTATCAAAAGATACCATAAACTATTCATTCAGTTCAGAACTCATTAAACAAGCTCCTGAAATTGAGGAGAGTAAACTCCATTATCTAGGAGCAAAAGGGGAGGGAAGTTTTGAAGGAAAATTACCAGGGAGAAGTTGAAGATCCAGAAAAAGAAGAGTGAAAGAGAGAGGAGTAGGTGCAATCTAATTCAAACGGTAAGAGAAAGAGGAAGAGAATGCGATGTAATTAAGGGTGTGTTTGAGGTGAAAGAACTTCGTGGAGATCGTCAATGAAAGAGAAGAGAATAGGAAAGGGAAAAAGGAGTAGTTGTTGTTGTTTGTTGTAGGGAGTAGAAGGCAAAGGAAACAGATTGGGGTTTTGTTGTTAAAAAAGGAAAAAGCCAAACTCCCAAGTGATGGAGGCGATACTTCTTATGCTATGAGTGAGTGTGTATCTCGCAACTCACAATTATGAGCCAGCTTTTTTCGGTTTGGCAGTTAAACTACACAGACTTCATTCATTCTTTCTTCGCATCATACAACAAACACAATCTCTATGTAACAAAACAAAATAACATACTAACATTAACATTAAACATAAAAATGTACTTACAAGTCACACAACACAACAGAATATGCTTAAATTTTAAGGTTTATTTATTTTATGGGATGTGGTTGAAGAATTTTAAGATGTGGTTGAATTAAAAATGTCTCTAAATTTAATTTTTAAAGTAATTATTAAATAAATAAGTAATGTTATTATATAATAAATAAGATATTGTTTTACAACTGTATTCTTCTTTTAATAAAATATGTTTTAACTTTTTAGTTTGATGATGTGATAAAGTAAAATAATTACTCTATCTTATTCTTATTAATGATTTGGTACACTAATATAATTTGAGTTACTTGTATTGTTAATTATTTTATTATATATTAGTTTATCATATTTGGCTTTCTCTCTTCTTTCTATTTAACCACTATCCTGATTATTGTTATCATTATCATCTCTTTTATCATTAGTCATATTATCATTACTACCTTGTCGTCATTATAATCACAATCACTATCAAGTCTATCATTATCTAAAAGTAAAACAATAATATTATTTTGTACGTACTAAATATTAGATAAGATTATAATGTATTTTATTTTTATCCTATCATATTTTTATTCCACTTTAATATTTTATCATATGACATTTTATCATATCATATTATAATTACCAAATGAATTCTTAAGATATTAGAGTGGGAGACAAAATTATTGGGACTAAAATCAATTTTAATAAAAAAAGTAACGCTCTTAAAATTTACCTAATTTTTTATACAATCATAATATTTTAATGAAATTATAAAATTTTACTTTTTGTTGTTTTATGAAATTATAAATTGTGGGATGATATTTAATTTTTTACACTATCATAATATCTTCAAAACATCTATACTATCTGTTTATTGTGAATATATATATATATATATATATATATATATATATATATATATATATTAAATTTATTTTTTGTTATAGCAAAATAGAATTTTATGAGTTAAATTAATTTTTCAAATATTTTTAAATTTTTATAGATTATATGTGTATTAAAAATTTAAGATATTCATCTAAAATGTTATATAATTTATATTCACGTAAAAGAATGTTTGTTTTGGCTAGCATGATTGGTTGGATAAATTATAGATTAGAACCGTTAATGTATGTTTTTGGAGTTGTGCTCATCTTCCTTGTCACGTGGTGTTGCTCCAGGACCTTCTCTTAATTACTTTTTTAATTCTAGAAGTAACAACTTAATAAAAGGCAACTTATACTTAAAAGATATCTATATCAATATACAAAGAGGATATTATTTTGTGTAATTGTTTTTGTTGTTTATAATTTTAGATTATTTTATCCTTAATAATATTAAAGTAGTAACAATAATTAATCTTTTTTAATTTTTATTTTTATTTTTTGAATTCTTTTGTAGATTTATTTTACCTTCCACTTCTATTTTATACTATATTTCCTTAAACAACATAGTCTAACCTTTACAACGTAACGACACATCACTTTTTTCTTCGAACATTTCAAATTAATAACAATACTCAAATTAAATATCATGTTCCAATTTTATAATTTCTTTTATTACTTCAAGTTTCTGCATGTAACATCTTTCTTTCCATCTATTTTTTTTTTCTCTTCTCCATCTTTAACTTTCTCTTTAGTGTATAATTATATCGGGTATAAATTTTGTTTACATGATGTTTAGAAATTCATTTTCATTTTGATTACATTTGGAAGGATGAAATTTAACATGACACACAACATAGGAAAGACATGGTTGTAATTCCTGCAACAATACTTTGTCTTGCATCCAAAGCATTCAAAGTCTTTTTCTTGATCTTCTTCTTTTTTTTCTTTTTTAGAAAAAGAAACATGTTATTAATGAATTGTTTTTGAGTTTATCAAGTGTTACATTTGTAGTCAAATTCTCGAGTAGAATGATCAATAATTTCATATGTATCCAAGTAATAATATCAATCATTTTATATCAAATGATTTTTTCTTTATCTTATTCACTTATTATAAGTTTTTTGTTTTTTAAAAAAAATTATCTTTGTACCTTTAGGGAAAGGAAATCATGAGAATATATAATTTTCTAATATTTCAGGATGATAAAAAATGTATGGTACTATGCTCTTTAATCTAAAGAGAGAAATTAAAAGACACAAGGTAAGTAAAAAAAAACCTATTATATTTTATAGACTTTTTAACTTTCTTCTTGTGCTTTATTTTTATTTGTTGAAATTTTAGAGGATCCTTATAAAATACCAATATAACCACCATGAACACATTACGTTATATTAACGTAATTATCAAGAAGAGTTTTAGGAATACCTGGATCCATAATGATTGATCAAACAAACGCAGTGGAATCTGAATCCGTAAGTGATTTCTGATCTATGTACTCTTCTTAAGATCTGTTACTGGACGGATAACCGGCTAATAGCATAACGGGTGACTTCGTGGTTCTTCCTCAACCAGAACCTTTTATTCCTTAATAGGACATTCGTAACTCTTAAGATGGAAAAAAGAAAAACTATATGTGATGACTCGGTATATTGAGAATCATAGTCTTCTTATAGTGTGTTAACCTAATAGGGTTTCCATTATCCCCTATTGAGCCAACACTAACATCTGTTCATTTAAGTCTATATCATCTGATTTGGTTGTCTAACGACCTCACTTAATTTGATCATATAAAATAAAATCTACTAATGATAAATAGCTAATATAATTGTCTTATAATATTAGTTCACATTAATTATTGAAATAGAAAATTCTAACAATCTCTCACTTGAGTTACATATTGTAACAATTATGTCAAAAATCCTTAAGCGTGCATCTGTATGTTATTTACCTTTAGACTTCCACCTTAACAACTTGGTTCATCTCATATATCAATAATGGAATCATTGCAGTTTTCGTCACTACAACAAATGTAACTAGATCCCAATGATCACCACATCAGTACACTCAATGACATAGGTCAATATGGATAAGCAGCATGAAAATTACATGCAATGTGATCTTAGTCATGCTTATTCCCAACTGGTCCAAACTTCATTCTTTATAAAGATCTATCCAAACACAACATAAATATTACAAACAAAACAAGTTGATAATGAAATGGTAAACTTCAACTTTATTTCTGCAAAAAATCCAAACAACAAAATATTTGTAAACCATAAGATATAGAACATAAGTAAAACTCCCACTAAAATAAGGTACTATCAAGAATTACACCCGTCTGAGTAGTGTGCTCATGCAAAACTTTAAGTGTCATACCTTTAGTAAGTGGATCAGCTAGCATGAAATGAGTCCCTATATGTTCTATACAAATCGGTATTTTTTGAATTCTTTATATAATAACCAAATATTTTATGTCAAGAAAATTTTACTTGGTTGAATCCTTAATAAGACTATTAAGATATTGTCCTAATAAACACTCAATGACTATTTAATATTGACGATAACAGACAAGTCAGTTATAATAATTTAGTAATCATAAATTCTAGTATGATGTCTCATAGCAAAATATTAACTCCACCAACATGATTAAACGTGGATCCTTATGTGAAGTGATTGCTATTAAGATATTCTAAAAAAATCCATGTCAGAATACCCAATGATCTCTAAACTTCTAGACTTTCTTCTTAAGTGTTTTTATAGGTAAAGAAGAAAAAATCTAATGATTTTTACCTTGTCTCATTCAAATGCTATAAGTCTTTTTAGTTACATTTTTATTATCTTTGTGCCTTTAGGGAACAAAAGTAATGAAAGTATATAATTTTCTAATATTCCATGAGGTAAAAAGTTGTATGGTGTTGTATTGACAAAGACGATTTGATCTGAAGAGAAAAATAAGAAAAAATGGGATAAATAAAGTAAAAAAATCATTTTACAATTTATAGGCTTTTTAATTATTTTCTTCTTCTGTATTATTTTCTTACTTTATTATTTCTTCTAAGTATTCTTACAGATAAAGAATAAAAAAATCTAATAATTTTTGCCTTATTTCATTTATACTATAAGTTTTTTTTATTTATTATCTTTGTGCCTTTAGGAAAGGAAAGCCATGAAAATATATATTTTTGTAATATTCAAGGATGGTGAAAAACATGTATGATGTTGTGTTGGCAAAGCCTTTAATTTAAAGAGAGAATAAAAAAAATAGGATAGACAAAGTGAGAAAACCTTACATTTTATAGAAGTATATACACCCTAAGAGTAAAGATAATTAAAGAACAAAATAAGAAGAAGAAAAATTCAATATGTGACATAATAATATTACCATTTCAATATTTCACAAATACATTTATCAAATAGAATGACATTTAAATATGTACCATAAATAATTTGGTCAACTGTGCATAAATAGACATATATTTACAAATATAATATATTAATTTATCATGTTATTATAACAAATAAAAAAATATAAAAGATAAAATTATGTATAATTACAAAACATATTAAAAAGATATATCAATAAAAATGCGGACAGGTGTGACATATTTCTCCTAAGCGAAATAAATTGAATTTATTAGCAACACAGATCGTGTTCTCTATTATAGTCAGCAAATATTTATGTAATGTAACAATGCTTTTAAAATTTCAGAAAATATAACTATATAATTTAGGGAAATGTTCAGGAAAAAAAACATTTAAGAACTAAAAAAAGGAAAAATATTTATAGATATAATCTCTACATAATTAATTTAATTAAAATTAAAAAAATAAACTAAACGAAAATATTTAAAACCATAAAAAAATATGTATTATTAATATGGTTGAGTGTTTACATTGTGCAAGGGTTTCTTAAACGGAAGCTAAGAGAAAAACTTGAACCAACGGGGAAGAAAAAGTTGATGAAAGTCAAAATACGTTGCTAGGTATGGTGATATGCTAATTCAATTTCATTTGAACTGAAACTTCTTAGTTCTTAATTAAATGCTAGTATTTTACTAATAATTTTAAAAAATGTACATATCCAATTCCTAAGTTTGAAACCTTTAATTTAAAACTTTCATAAAAAGTAGTTTAACTAATAAAATATTTTTTAATAGTAATTTATTGAAGAAAATAATTAATGTACCGAACATTCTCTCGGTTCCGATTCTTATTATCTTATATTGTGATTCTACAACCAAACAAGACATAAAACTTTTCATTTCATTACCTTTGGTAAATGATAATGGAAAAACTCAAAATTCGATTAAAATATACAAAATACAAATTGGCCCAAAAGTAAATAGTCTAATCGCTGTTTAGCAATTTGAATGATGCATGAGACAAATACGGTTGCAGAAACATCCTGAACAGTAACCAAACCTAATCCAAGAAAGTAAAGATTGGAAGCCTTACTAGCCTTGGCTACCAAAGCTATCACGGGTATCATGCTGCCACCCCCCATAACTCTGACCATCATGCCCAAGCTCTCCAGAATAGTAGTTCTGTTTCCCATATGACATGTGGGATGGAGGGGGAGGTGGCGGTGGGAGGGGCATGGGCTGTGGTGCCAATATACCTTTGCCCTCCCTTGGATCCACAACCATACCACCCTGTGCTTGTTCAAAAGGCACACCACCCATTCCTGAATTCCATGGCTGGGGATAATTTCCTGGAAAATTTGGGCCATTTGGGACACCTTGTGGGAAACCCAGTAATGAACTCTGGTCCCCACCTACATCAGAACCTGAGTCCTGCCTAGGCATATCATAGGGAGCACCGTAAAATGGCTGAGCTCGTTCGTTTGGGTAAGGGGGATAGCCAAATGTCATGGGAGGGTCCGGCATTGGGTTTGAAGTAACCAGCAAGGGAACATTGGAAGTTTTTGCAGGGTGCATTGCTGGATACCCGAGAAATGGGGCCTCTGGACCAACTTCCTGTTGTCTGTCAGCAAACTGGGAAGGATCTTGTGGGGGATGCTGCATGTCAAAATTTTGTAGATGAAAGCCCTGTTGTCCACCACTAACAGAGGCAGACATGGTATCTGAAGGGTGTTGTTGTTGACCATAATATGGTGGCTTTGGTTGCTCTCTAGGTGTGTCTGTCTACGAGATTTGTCTTCCAGATCATGTTGCTGGGAATTTGAACCAGGAGAAAAAACTGGTCTTTGGGGACCGCGAGCAGTGGAATCTGAAGCCGTTGATTGCCTAACACTCTGTGCCTCCGACTCATTTCCATCTTCTTTATCTGCATTGGGTCGAAGAAGGCTGCCGTGGCTGTCTTGGATATGAGATTCAAAATCAGCTTTCTTCAAGAAAGACTTGAGACAATGAGGAGCCACACAAATGAGGATTCCTTCCATCATTTTAATTGTTTGAATCTTATGAATTCGATCGTCACACCTGTGCTCCAAGGAAACCATTTTTTACAAAAACATCAGATACTATACAAGAAAGAGAACTTCTATACATGATATGGAAGCTATTAATTGAAAAACAAATTCCCTTGGGTCAATAATAAAGTCTATTATGAACCAACCATCACGAAAGCTTAAGCCATTGGGTAAAAAAAGCACATGAACAGTTTTATACCCAACATGCCTCCTCCTCACACAAAAGTCTTTGAACTTGGAGTGTAAAGTATGCACAAGCCCACCTTGACTAGTGTTAAAATTCAATTTTTTATTCAAATAATGGGAGCAGTATTAATCAAACTATAAAGGTCAGAGAGTTGGCAACACCATGCCATTAACTAAATATCCCAAAAGCTTACAGTGTTGGATGAAAGCTCATGAATAGTTTTATCTGGCAGTAGACATACCTCAGTCCTCAAGTTCCCAAAACACAAGGGAAACCGTAAAAATGAATAAATAAAGACACTCAGACACCTATTCCATGCTTATGTAAATATTTCTAGCATCTCTGCTATTGCAAAAGTATTGCTACAAACGGCTTGCATGCACATCATCCAAACCTATTTAAGCTGGCCGAGTTTGAATTATGTGCAGCTGCCCCCACATAAATGTACAAATCAAAATATGCCCACCCACCCCATATTAGGCGCAAATGACAAGTAAGCAAGAGATACTAAGAGCTATCTGAATTTCCCAATTCTGCAAACAATAGCATTATTTGAAAATATTGTTGGAACGAAATATGAAGCTTACTTGGAGGAAGCGAGTTGACCAGGGAAAGAAATCCTTACCTGGAGGAAGCTTACTTCTATCATATGATTTAAGGATCTTAGTATGAAATAACTGATCATGTCCAGGTGACTGTGATACTTACACAGGTTTGTCATCTGAACGTTCTCTTTTCAACTTTCCTTTTCTTTCTTCACGTTCCTAAAAAGAAGCAGGAACTCAGTATTAAAGAAGAGACTTTTGAAAGTAAACTACATTTGATTACTTATAGAAGCCATAGAATCAGGGGGAAATGTGGCATAGATGTGATTGTAAGGCTAAAAAGAAATCTAGTCAAAGACCCCAACCAGTTCTGATTAAAAATTAAGGTAGCAAAGACCCAATTCCAGGATTGTAAAATTTTCTCTTTATTTTAATGCTTTCTATAGATAGGTAGCTGGAATCATATCAAATCCAAAGAATCTAATAACTATATAACATCTACTAATGCTGCTACAGAATCGGCTTAGTTGATTTTGATGGTGGGCATAGTTATCAATCTCAGATAACAGCGCATAGCAGCTAACTTTGAAAACACTAACAGACTAGCAGGAATCAGGATGACTGTTATTTTAAATATTACGATTGATGCAAACTAAATAATTTAGCCTACACATATAAATACCTAAAAAAAAAAACAAAATTAAAGAAATTCATGATAAATAATAAGTAACAATTTACACACAATCACCATAAATCTAGGAGAAATAAGGGCAAAGTAATCAAGTCATAAAATGAAGGATGATGGTAAAATTAATAGAAAAAGAACCTAACAAATTGATTTATTTTTTTTTTTTTTACCAAAATATGAACTGAAAAGTCTAAAGGAAGAAGAAAGAACAGAACACAGCAGTGTTATCAATTGCAGGTCATGGAAAATGGCAGAAAACCAATAATCTGCTATATCGTATAGATAGCATCGCTGACAAATAGCAAAAGTTGCATAGCAGTTGACAAATAGCAAAAGTTGCATAGCAGTTGACAAATAGCTCAGTGACGCACGCGGTGAATGGAATTGGCATGGAGAAAGAGCAAAAACTCTACTAGAATTATGGCGCAGAACGCTTCTCCCTCGTCATGGTGTCGAAACTCCAAACCCTAGAGAGAGAAGCAGAAGCAGAGAGAGAGAGAGAGAGAGAGAGAGAGAGAGAGAGAGAGAGAGGTGTTTGTTTGTTTGTTCGTTGGATTAGTGAAAGAAGTAAGGAGTTAGCTTTGTTTTGTTTGTTGCCGCTGGGAGAAACAGAGTGACAGACGAAGCCAGGAGTAGACGAAGACATAAAAACTAAAAAGCAATTCGAAATTTGTCAGTTAGAAAGCAAATTTTATATTGTATACACTATACTATTATTAAAAAAACATTATATATTACTATATTAATACGATCCATAAAATTGACGCAATGACTGAACTCATCGTTTACACCCCTACCCAGCGATATGTACAATTTTTAAAGATAAATAATAATGATGCCCAACGAACTAAATTAATCCTTTGACGTAATATATCATGTGACATAATAGTCTTTTAATTCAAGATACAAAGAAATATTAGTACGTTAATATATCGTGTTATATGTAATTTTAAGAAACTTTAAAAATGTTCTCTTCTATCTAAGTAATTACTTTCACAAGATTTTTTTTTCTACATTAATATATTTAATAACTTTTATTTTTTTCCATAAAAAATAATATTACTTCCATTAAACAAATTTTTAAATGAACTAGTATTAATTTAATCACTTTATCTTTGTAATATTTAATAGAATTGACAGTAAAAAAAATCATATAACATTTTTAAAATATAAAAATATGTTGAGAACAATTATAAAATTTTGCAAAAACATAGGTATTTTGAATTTTTTTTTTCATGATATTGTGTGTTTTATAGAAGTGTGTAATATTTTTTCAAATGAAAATATTAAAATAAATGTTCCTACTAAAGGAATTTTTTATCCGCCACCGATTACATGTATGTTTTAAAATTACTTGTGCATGCAAATGAAAACTATTTTTCTTTTTCAGACACCATACTATTATATTATTATGTATAATATTAATAATTCGTCCCTTCAAATATATCACTAATACACGTATTTTTCATTGGATTAATTAATTTTTTATTCTTTCATTTTTTTTTTGCCAATTTTAGTCTTTTATTATTTTTTTTGAGTATTATTGGTCCCTCTAATTTATTTTTGTATCTATAATAAGTGCAATTTATGCAATTCATGTTGAGTTTTTTTTAATCTCCTAATGATTGCTATCCCAATGTTGTTAGAAATTTTATAATTCCTATTTAATTAATATGAATTACATATTATATTATAATATTTATATTAGTTATTTATATTTAAATGAGTTTAATATAAAGTGATTTATTTAAGTGAGCCTATTAGACTGTCAGAAAATTGATATGAGCTTAATGAGCGGAAACCAATTTGGCCCATTATGGGATAATGGGAACCCTAATAGGGTTAAAACCTAAGGGATAATTATGGTCCTCAATATATCAAATCAATAAACAGATTTCCCTCTCTTCATCTAAAGAGAAAACGAAGGTTCCATAAGGAAGAATGTGATTTGGTTGAGGAAGATCATTAAACTAATTGTTCGTGACCACTGTCTGATTCCACTGCGTGTTGATCAAGCTCTCTATGGATCCAGGTATTCCTTAAAATCTCTTGATAATCTGACGTAATGTATTTTGGTGCTTATTTGGTATTTTATAAGGTTTATTGAAGAAAAAAAATAACAAGTGGTATCAGAGCCACTATTACTGTTAGATTATTGAAATTTAAAGCTATGTTTGATATGTATTATATCTGGATCCTTTTAGTTATATGAACCCTAATTTTATTTTGGGGAGAAACTATTTTGATCAATAAAATTGTAAAACCCCTAAATTTATGTGTTATGGTCATAAAGTTTTTCTCCTCTTTAGAATTAATAAAAGACCTCCGCATTTGATTTACGGGGTTGTACAATTTTTTTTGTTTGGGTCGCATTTGCTGACATATTATTATATTTGGGATAAAGGTTCTACGTATCTGGTGTTAGCATTTAGTACGTGACACAATTTCATAAATATATATATTTTTTTGTTTATATGAATCAGTAATAAGACAATGGTCTTTTGTCTTATATGAATCATTGTATTTTTTTGTTTTTCAAACGTTTACTGTTATCACAATTGGGTACAAATTTAACCATTACAGATCCTTTCCATTAAATTGTGTGTCCAATAATTTTAATTAAATTGGTTGAACCATTACGTTGTCAAAGTAACTTCTATTGTGTAAATTGATTTAATTAAATTGCATGGATGTTAGTATGGAATTATTTATGCGAATTGTGCTCGGTCCAAAGGAAGACACAATTTGTCCAAATATTAACATACCTGCGATGATAAATTTGTGACAATTATTAAGTTTTTTTTTATGAGAATAATAGTTGGTCCAAAGAAAGGCTATTATTTGTCAGAACTAATTGTCAATATTTAATCATTGCGTTGAAAGTACCAATTACAAATTAATTTCTCTGTCCAAAGACTAGAATTAATGTTGTCCTAGGTATCTTGTGATGGATTTGTTATGGGAAATATTTGCATGTCTTGTTATATATACTTTATATGACTTGCTTGATTATTTATGAACATGTTATTTTTGTTCTCTGTTTAGTTAATATTATCAGTGCTGCAAATGTTACTGCCCAAGTGAATTTTATCCCAATGTTGAATGGGACAAATTTCAAGGTCTGGAAGGAAGCCGTAGAAATTGTTCTTGGTTGTATGGATTTTGACTTGGCATTGAGGACGGAACCACCCATTTTCACTCCGGAAACCTCTAATGAGGTAAAAAATTGAAAAGTGGGATCGATCCAACCGAATGTGCCCTATCATCATGAAGCGCTCTATTCTAGAGGCGTTTCGGGGATCTATTTCTGAGGGTCAAAGTGCAAAGAAATTCTTTGAGGAAATTGAGTAATACTTTGCCAAAAATGAAAAGGCGGAGACGAGTAACCTTTTAGCTAAACTCATCTCCATGAAGTATAAAGGCAAAGGAAACATAAGGGAGTACATTATGGAGATGTCCAATCTCACATCAAAACTCAAGTCACTTAAGTTAGAGTTTGGTGAAGACTTGCTTGTGCACTTGGTTTTGATCTTGCTTCCTGCATACTTTGAGCAATTCAAAGTAAGCTATAACACTCAGAAGGACAAATGGTCCCTCAATGAGCTTATATCTCACTGTGTACAAGAGGAGGAGAGGCTGCAAAGAGATAGGACTAGAAGTGCTCACTTGACTTTGACCTCTCAGAATAAGAAAAGGAAGAAGACTAAGGGTGCTGCGCAATGGACTTCTCAGCAAAAGAAACAAAATAAGGATGAGTAGTTTGCCTATTACTTCTGCAAGAAGTCGGGACACATGAAGAAAGAGTGTTCCAAGTATGCCGCATGGCGTATAAAGAAAGGTAAATTTCTTATTCTAGTTTGTTCAGAAGTTAATTTGGCTTTTGTACCTAAAGATACTTGGTGGGTAAATTCTAGTGCTACTACTCACATAGGTATGACTATGCAAGGTTGCTTGTGGAACCGACTACCAAGTGATGATGAAAGATTCATCTTTGTGGGTGATGGTAAGAAGGTTGCAGTGGAAGCTATTGTAACTTTTAGATTACAGCTAAAAATTGGATTTTATTTGGATTTATTTGAGACTTTTGTTGTACCATCTTTTAGGCGGAATTTGATTTCTATTTCTAGTTTGTACTAATTTGGATTTTCTTGTTCATTTGGAAATAATAAAGTTAGTCTCTACCAAAATTCAGATATGGTTGGTTCTGGTTCTTTAATTGATAATCTTTACATGCTTGATGTTGTTAGTTCCTATAATGAAATACTGCAAATAAGTTCACATGGTACAAAATGAAAATTGAATGAGAATTCAACCACCTTATGGCATAAGCATTTAGGCCATATCTCTAAACAAAGAATTCAGAGACTTGTGTTGGATGAAATTCTTGACCATTTGGATTTATCAGACTTTGAGGTCTGTATTGAATGCATATATGGAAAACGAGCAAACATAAGGAAATTAGGTGTCGAAAGAGCTAAAGACGTCTTAGAACTAGTGCATACAGACATTTGTGGTCCTTTTCCTACAACTTCTTGGAATGGACAACGATATTTCATTACGTTCATAGATGACTACTCTAGATACCGTTACCTATATTTGATACATGAGAAATCCTAATCCCTAGACGTTTTTAAGACTTTCAAGGCT
This sequence comes from Glycine max, assembly GCF_000004515.6. Classification (NCBI taxonomy): domain Eukaryota; kingdom Viridiplantae; phylum Streptophyta; class Magnoliopsida; order Fabales; family Fabaceae; genus Glycine; species Glycine max. The sequence continues at coordinate 47,334,706 of NC_038254.2, read as the reverse complement.
GAGGTTGAACTTCAACTTGGATAGAAAATTAAGGCTGTCAAATCTGACCGTGGTGGTGAGTACTATGGCAGATATGATGGATCAGGAGAACAACGTCCAGGACCTTTTGCGCTTTTCCTCAAAGAGTGTGGAATTCTTCCGCAATACATTATGTCTGGCAAACCTAGCATGAATGGTGTAGTAGAACGAAGAAACCAAACTCTTAAGGATATGGTGAGAAGTATGATTAGTCATTCCTCTTTGCCAGAGTCACTTTGGGGAGAAGTCTTAAATACCGTAGTTTACATCCATAATAGGGTGCCAAGTAAAACAGTTAATAAAACCCCTTATGAACTTTGGACTGGTAAAAGGTCAAGCATTAAACATTTGCATATTTGGGGTTGTCCAGTTAAGGCACTGCCTTATAGGCCATATGAAAAAAACTAAACTCAAGAACAATTAGCTGCTATTTTGTTGGCTATGTTGAACGCTCTCGGGGCTATAAATTTTACAATCCCACCTTAAGAGCCTTTTTCGAGACGGAAAATGCAAGATTTCTTGAGGAAGTTGCGTTTGGGAAGAAAGAGAACATAAGGAATGTTGTCTTTGAGGAAGAACCTATTATTTACAGTGATTAGATCCTCGTACCTATTACTGTTCAAGACACAACTCCAACAATAGAAGACAATGTTCAAAATATTGACATTGTTCCAGAACAAGACAACAATGAGGTTCTCCCTCAAATACCTTTAGAGCAACCTCAACAACCTCAAGAAGTGCCATTAAGGAGATCCTTTCGAGAGAGGAGAAGTGCAATCTCAAATGATTATATTATATTTCTCCAAGAACATGAGGATGGTGTTGGTTTAACAGAGGATTATCCAATCAACTTCTGTCAAACTATGTGCAGTTCTAACTCTCAAAAATGGATTGACTCCATGAAAGATGAGATGAAGTCTATGAATGAAAATGAATTTTGGGATCTAGTCGAATTGCATGAAGGTGTGAAACCTATTGGTTGTAAATAGATATTTAAAACCAAGAAGGATTCAAAGGGTAATATAGAGAGATATAAGGCTCATTTAGTTGCTAAAAACTTTACTCAGAAGGAAGGCATTGACTTAAAAGAAACCTTTTCTCCAATATCTTCAAAGGATTCTTTTAGAACTATAATGGCACTGGTAGCTCATTTTGACTTAGAGCTACATCAGATGGATGTTAAGACTGTGTTTCTAAATGGTGACATTGAATAAACGATTTATATGGTGCAACCAGAAAACTTTGTGTTAGGTGACTCAAAGTTCATGGTGTGTAAACTAAAGAAATCCATCTATGGTCTCAAACAGGCTTCCCGTCAATGGTATTACAAGTTCCATCAAGTCATTAACCTCGTATGGTTTCAAGGCAAATGTAGTTGATGATTGTGTATATCATAAGTTTAGTGGGAGTAAATACATATTCTTGGTATTATGTGTCGATGATATACTGCTTGCTAGCAGAGATATAGGCTTCTTACAGGAGACCAAGATATTTCTAATGAAAAATTTCAAAATGAAAGATCTTGGGGAAACTTTTTTTGTGTTAGGTATTAAGATACTACGAGATCGCTCTCAAGGTATCCTAAGGTTGTCACAAGAGAGCTATATCGATAAAGTACTGGATAGATTCGACATGAAAGATAGTAAACCAGGAGATACCCCAATAATGACCTTGAAAGAACAGAGATGCAGAAGATCCCCTATGCGTCAACAATAGGAAGTTTGATGTATGCTCAAGTTTGTACTCGTCTCGACATAGCATTTGTTGTAGGAGTTCTGGGCAGATACTTGAGTGATCCTGGATTGCAGCATTGGAAGGCAGTGAAATGTGTAATGCGTTACTTGAAGAGAACAAAAGGCTACATGCTCACTTATAAGAAGTCTGACAATTTGGAGATCATCGGTACTCAGACTCTGATTTTGCTGGATGTCAAGACAACAAACGCTCCACTTCTGGATACATATATATGTTGGCTAGAGGAGTTATCTCTTCGAAGTTTGCTAAACAGACTCTTGTAGCTTCTTCAACCATGGTTGTGGAGTTCATTGCTTGTTTTGTGGCATCTAATCACGGGATATGGCTATGAAACTTTGTCACTAGTTTGCGTGTGGTTGATGGCATTGAAAGACCATTGAAAATTTATAGTGACAATAACTCTGCAGTTCTTTACTCCAACAACAATAGGAGTACAAACAAGTCAAAATTCATTGACATCAAGTTTCTGATTGTGAAGGAAAGAGTTTAGAATAGGTAAATTTGCATAGAACATATAGGGACTGATTCCATGCTAGCTGACCCACTTACTAAAGGTTTGGTACCTAGAGTTTTTCATGAGCATATTGCTCATATGGCTGTAGTTCCTAATAGTACCTTAATTTAGTGGGAGTCTCATTTATGTTTTATATCTTATGTTTTCCAGATATTTGTGTTATTTGGATTTTTTGTAGAAATAAAGTTGATGTTTATCATTTTATTTTGAGTTCGTTTTGTGTGCAATATTTGTATTGCATTTTGGATTGATCTCTATAAAGAATAAAGTTTGGACTAGTTGAAAATAGACATGATTAAGATCACATTGTATGTAATTTCTATGTCGCTTATTCATATTTGATCTATGTCATCGAGTATGAGTAACAGTGGTGATCATTGTGGCTTAGTTAAGCTAAATTGTGATGAAAATTACAGTGGTTTCCTGTTGCTATATGAGATAGACCATATTGTATAAAAGGAGTCTAAAAGTAAATAACATACGGTTGCGCGCCTAAAGAATTTTGTGATATAAATGTCTAAGGTTAATATGAAGCTCAAGTGGAAGATTGTTAGGAATTTTATAATTCCTAATTAATTAATATGGGCTACATATTATATTATAACATTTATATTAGTTATTTACATTTAAATGGGTTCAATATAAAGTGATCTATTTAAGTTAACCTATTAGACTGCCAGAAAATTGATATGGGCTTAATGAGCGAAAATCAGTTTGGCCCATTAGGGGATAATGAGAACCTTAATAGGTTTAAAACCTAATCCATGGTTATGATCCCCAATATACCAAATCAATAAACAATTTCTCCTCTCCCCATCTGAAGAGAAAATGAAGGTCCCATAAGGAAGAAGGTGATTTGATTGAGGAAGGTCATTAAACCAATTGTTCGTGACCACTATCAGATTCCGTTGCATGTTGATCAAGCTCTCAATGGATCCAAGTATTCCTTAAAACCTCTTGATAATCTGATGTAATGTGTTTTTGTGCTCATTTGGTATTTTATAAGGTTTATTGAAAAAAAAATAACCAATAAGTGTCACAACATAGTTAAACAACTCATACATATTTTTCTCATGTTATAGTTTCAAATAATACTTAAATGATTTACTCTTAAATGACTCACACTTAAATGATTCACTGATAAGAAATTGTTTTTTTAACCATAAGTAATAACATATAGATCTCTTCTAATGATAAAAAAAACTTAACAATGATATCATAAAATAAGAAGGGTAAATAATCATTTTTGTCTATGAATGTGTAGAGTGCTAACAAATTTGTCCCTGAAAAATGAAAATTCAAATTTTAATCTACGAAAGTAAGTGCAACAAATCCATCCATCTGCTAACTTCTGTCCATTACCGTTAATGAAAGACCTTATGTTGCACAATCATGGATAAATTTGTTAGTGCTTTACACATTTAGGAACGAAAATGGTTATTTATCCAAAATATAATTTAATCTTTATTTTACCCCATTTCTTAATAGTTGCAAGTATAATATTAAAATAAACACTTAAAAAATAGGAAAACAAACATAAGTTAAAACAAACATAATAATAAGCATAATATTGATTAATAAGCACAATTTGTTTGTTACTCTAAAATTTATATTGTGACAACATTAGGTAGTGACAAAGTTGGGTCTTATTTTTTTTTGTAAGAATTAAATTAATGACTATGTATTTTTGTTTAAATCTCATATTTTGGGTAATGTACTATCACATTAAAAATTTCAGAGCAATAGATAAATTATATTTATTAATTAATATTATGCTTATTATTATGTTTTTCTAACTTATGTTTATTTTCCTATTTTTTTAAGTACTTATTATTATAATGTTATGCTTGTAACGATTAAAAAAGGAGGAAGATGAATGTTAAATTATATTTAGGATAAATAGTCATTTTCGTCCCTAAATGTGTAGAGCATGGAAAAAATTATCCATGAATATGTCACATAAGCTCTTTCATTAACGATAATAGACGCAAGTTAAACTGATGAATGAATTTGTCGCACTTTTTTTTCACTTTTAGGGACTAAAATTTGAATTTTCATCTTTTGAAAATGAATTTGTCCGTGATATACACATTTAAGGATGAAAAACTTGTCAAATAATTAGCGTTGAAGATGTTCTTAACCAGATGGATGTGTAACGTAAAATTCCTAAATGAACGATGATGTTTTTCCTAAAAGAAATTTTTGTCGTAATTACTTATTGAGTACTATGATTTACTCCTTTGGTTCCACTTTATGTAACATTTTAGTTATAAAAAAAAAAAGAAAAGCGTTCCAAATCAGTTGTCGTATTACAAACCAATGAAACATTAATTTTTGTTTTCATAGAATTCTCTTGTAAGAGTAATTGTTAAGGTTAATTAATTAGATAGATAAAAAGTATATTAGAAAGTTAGATAGTAATAGTATTTTTTCAATGAAATTTAAGATATGCATTTCTTAATATTTATATTAAAATCTTAAACAATTTATGACACTCACATTCACGTATTATATTTAACTAATTGAGTTAAACTGCCTTAATATTTGATTTTTTCAGTTTCATCCTAGTAAATAGTTCAATTTGCCCTAATTTTTAAACAATAAATGATATAATTTTTTATTGATAGGACTTAAAGATGATGTCAAAAAATTTATAATAAGTTACACCTTTACTGAACCAACCAAACAACTCCTTGACCATTATTTGAGTTTACAATAAAACGAAAACAACCAAATTGGATCAATTTAAAAAAAAAATTGGACCAAATTAAATAATTTTAGAAACTAATGAACCAAATTAAATCACTTATTAATAATGGGACAAACCCTTGGGCCCCACAACCCTAAAGCCCAAACCCTCATAACCCCTTTCCTAATCCACTACTTCAATTGCACCATCTTCTACCCCCTCCACCTCCTCCTTGCTCCTTCAAAGAAAATCGCCTCGGGCTTCCCTTCCCTCAGTAGCCCTATTGGACTTCACTTTCAACATCCTCAACTCTACCTCCAGGCCCGCTGGCTCTTTCACTACAACAATTGCTATGATGACTCAGGCTTTTTTTGGCTTTGGTTTTTGTGTGGGCCGATGGGGTTTGTTCTGACTCAAGGGCAAAGGGAAGGGCTACGTGGTGCCGCACGAAGGGTTGTTCGAGCTTGTGGCATGTCCGAACTACTTTGGGGAGATTGTCTAGTGGCTTGGTTGGGCCGTCATGACTTTGTCATGGGTCGGGCTAGGCTTTTTTGTCTACACTTTTGTGAAGAGTGTTGCTAGGTGCACCCAACATTATTGCTGGTGCACCCAACATTCTTGATAAATGCCAAAATTGTCCTTGCTTAGTTTTCCACTTTCGGATCAGCTTGATCCGTAAGTTGATCCGAATCAACTTGATCCGTAAGAGACTTCCGGATCAACTTACGGATCAAGCTGATCCGGAAGTCTCTTACGGATCAACTTGATCCGTAAGAGGAAAAAAATTATAATATACTTTTAAATACAACATATTTATTTATAATATAATTAAATCTATTTTTAATTTTATTAAATATACTATATTTATAAATATTGATTTATTATAAATAATTAATTTTTTAATATATTTTTTTAGAATAAATTTGTTTAGAAGATGATATTAAAATACTTACTCAGTCCCATTATAATTATTGTTTAAGGTTATTTTATACATATTAATAAAAATCAATAAATACATAAAAGATAATATTATAAAGAATTAATCATATCATTATTAATATTTATAAAGAATATAAAAAAATAATTAGTATTATATAAAAAATTAAAATACTAACTACTTTACAATACATTTTTTTACATGATCATTAGTATAAGTGGGAAAATTGTAATTATAAGAGAATTTAAAAAATATTAGTACGTTATATACGATCTTAGATAACGAATGATGTCCATTTTTTGGTTAATTATTTTTTTTACACCCTTTTCAACTTCTTTATTTCAATTATATTTAAAGTTATAACACGCGTATATATAGACACAAATGGAATACACAAACAATGAAAATAAATAAAACTAACATTAGTAATGAAAATAAATAAAACCAACAATACTCATGAAATGAGTTCATGTACAATATCTGTATATACAAGGAATATCAATGTAAAATATGTATATAAACTAAGCCTGATCAGTGCGCCGCCTGCGTCTACACCTAACGTATACTAGATGGTCCTGTGTGACACTCCTGGCCAATCTGAGGCATTCTTCGATCACCTCATGTGTCGATGAGCCAGGCGTGAGCACCCCTAGACTCAGATGGTGCTCCAACCGCTCAGCAATATCATCACAAACTTCCTGTTACATACAAAACAAACTAATTACACAAATTATTATGCAAATATTGAGGTAAATGACGTAAATTATTAGTATTACTTAGCATTACATGTCTGGGCTCCTCCGTAGATGTCGATGATGCTCCTGGCTCCGACACGTGAGGGATATCCGTCTGCGGGGCCTGAGGGACAACTCGGGGCTGCGGGGCGTGACCATGAGGTAGAGGATCCACTGCGTGGCCTGGTGTCATGAAAGGATGGGAGATGCGGAAGAACCAGTCGATGTAGTCACTGGAACACGCCCCTGGCACCACGCACACCTCACCTGCAGGTACGATATGATCCTTGTAGTGCATCCACCTGTCATGTATATCATCATACGAGACCCATGAATCGACAGGAGGAGTAGGAATGGTCTGCGTGTAACCAAACTGTCGCACGACCCTCTCCGGTCGGTAATACACAGCAACAGGCCCCCAACGCAAGAGACCGGAGTAGCATGATCTGACGTGGAAGTCTCGGACCTCCCGATGCTCCCCATATGGGATCCAACAGACATCCAAAATCCGGAGTCGGTCCAGGCGCTCCCTATACGACAGCGTGCAAATGCTCTTCACGGTCTTCTTCGTCGCAATTCACCTGCACGCACGCGGAGAAGCCTCGTCGTAGTCCTGATCAGCGGTGGACTCCGCAACTGAGGGAAAGTGCTCGTAAATCCAGCACTACAGATGTAACATTCAAATTATAAACATTAATAATGAAAGTGTAACAAAATTTAAAGTTGAACATTGTTTAGCCTGAATGAATGAAAAACATATTTGTTACCTGCAGCAGTGTGATGTAACCGCCAAGCTGTCGACTGTGGCTCAGGGATGCATCGTTCAGCTGGTCGTACATATGAACCAAAGCAGCCACTCCCCAAGCGTACCTATCTGTCATACTGAGGTCCCGAAGGGCCTCCAAGTAGACAACATGGACATTGGTTGCACTCTTGTTAGCAAACAGAGTGCAACCCAACAGGTGAAGAAGATATGCACGAGCCGCAGCTGTCCAATGACCTGCCTGGCATCGGTGCTGATATACATCACGTACCTATTGCAGGTGTACGTACGGTCCGCGACACTGGACTGTCTCAGCCCTAGCAGACTCTGGAGACACCATCAGCAAGTCCACCAGCATCTGAACCGCATCATCCACGTGCAAGGGCTCAAATGCGTGAAATTCGCCTATAATGGGAAGATGGAGAAGAGAGGAGACGTCGTCCAATGTGATGGTGAGCTCACCCACTGGGAGATGGAAACTAGATGTCTCTCGATGCCACCGCTCCACAAACGCAGACAAAAGTCCCCGATCGCCGGTGTCTACCGAACACGCGATCAGAGGACTTAGTCCTGTACCAGCGATGAGTCCCTCAATGGCAAGGACAGGCCTGCCTAAACTATGGACCTTCCTCCCATGCGAGGATAACTTCAATTCAGGACGCTCCTGAATTGAAGTATAAAAGGAACGCAAAATTCGTTAAAATTATCATTTAAAGGAAAACTAATAGTATAATTTACAAGTAACTAAAAATAAATAGTATAAATACCTCTCCCGTCCATACGCTGCAAGCAACGTGATCCGCATACGCTGTCAGCACAGATGGGTCACTCGGACCACTCGGAAATCCCTGAGGCTGATCCTCAACCGCCTCTGCGCCTGTGTCCGCAGGAATGTCCTCCACAGCAGCTGGTGCCTCCATCGGGTCATCCTGAACGTCTGGGTCAGGGATGACTGGCTCATCGACGTGATCCGCAGTCACTGCGACTCGCTGCCTCCGTGCGGATGCAGTAAGTCGTCGATGCTGTGGAGCATCATCGGAATCATCATGATCTCCTCTGCCCACACCTCTGCGAGTGACCTGACCTAAGGCACGACCTAATCCTCTGGTCCTAACCATGATTTGCAAATGAGTACCGCAAAATCAATCACTCATTTCATTTTCTCAAATTTCAACTAGGACCATTCCTTGTTATACTGCTTGTGACAATTCCATCTAAGAACAATATATATTAATATATAGAACAATATTGATGTTCAGTCTGAAATAGAAATAAGAACAACTAGTAAAAGTTGCAATCATTATAGGATTTGGATTAATTGTTCTCCTAACCCTCATAAAACTTTCTCTCTAAATGTTTTCTATATACACTAATTGATTGTCCTTATAGCATTCTATCTAGAAATAATCCACATTGACCAATATGTTTTTGTTGACCAATTCTATAAAAAGCTAATAATGCTAGTCCTAAATATTTTGTGAACGTTGAAATTGAAGTTAGTAGTGTGACCACCGGATAATGATTCATGAAGGAATGATGTGTGTGGATAAACGAAATAGAATCAAACCAGGATTGATGTGTTTGAAGTGTGTGGATAAACAAAAATTAGGAATTAATGCTAAGATAGTGTTTGATGTGTGTGGATAAACGAAATAGAATCAAAATATACCATTTCTCAACACAATATTGTGTTTTGTTCTATTTTTATAATTCACCATTGGTTATGTTCCATTTTGTAACTTCTGTTCTAATATGTTTACCAAATGCTACCTAAGAGTATAACACTTACCAAAAATATATGATTGGATTCCTAGGATTCCTAGGAATTAGCATTTAGGACTGTGGAAGGTGTTGGTGGGGGTGGCATCTTTGTGCCCGTGCTTACTCTAGTTGTGATTTTTATCTTTGTAATAATGAGACTAGTTTTACTAGCAATATTTGGTTTGGAATATTTGGATAATTTCATACAAGCACTACCTATCTCTTGGAGTTTTTTAAATGAAGTAATTCATGCTAATCATTCAATGCCAATGGGTATTGATGATGTATTTTTTTTTTTTTAGGGTGGATCATATCAGTCCGAAAGTAGCATCACATGTGGATCCACTAGGATTTTTCTAACACGTTGTAATTATAGTACCTCTGGTACTCTTTTATTAATATATATATATATATATATATATATATATATATATATATACATATATCTTACTTTGCTGATAAAAAAAAAATGCTAATCAATATATTTAGAAAAGTTTATCTAAATAGACCCATAAATGTAACCACTGATGTGTGTTTTATTTTATTCATCATATAAGGGGGAGCATCCTAACTAATATGTATGTCTACCAAAAAGTTCAACAATATTGAAACAACAAAAAACAAAATAATTCAAGTTCATTTAAAAGTAATTAAAATGAAACTGGTACTTTTACGGATCAAGTGATCCGTAAATTGTTTTTTAGTATTTATGGATCACCTGATCCGTAAACACTAAAAAACAGTTTACGGATCAGGTGATCTGTAAACAGCCCAGCAACTTCCCAATGGCGGTTTCTGCCATCGACGACAACAATGGAGGAAGAAGAAGCAACGCGAAGGAGAAACGTAACTCCAGGAAGAAGCTAAGTGTCCATGATGAAGCAAAAACGCGGAGAAGAACCACACCCACCGTCCTATGCAGAAACGCGAAGAAGATGCCAAGAAGCAAAAACGCCAAGAGTAGTGAAGAAGATGGAACCGCGACGGCGCACAAGAAGAAGATTGAAGAAGCAGAGAATGAAGAAGATTGAAGAAGCAGATGAATGAAGAAGATTGAAGAAGAATAAGCAGAACTCTGAGGAAGAAGAAGAAGTTGAAACGCGAAGCGGGAGAGAGAGAGAGGCAAGAAACTGCTGTTTTTTTAAAAAAATTACTGAAGGGCATAAATGACTTTTCCCATTAATTGCTGGGTGCACCTAGCAACACTCTTTTGTGAACTTATTTCCCAGGGCCCGGGTCAACTGGAGGTGGTATTTGGAGAAGTTTGGGGAGGATTATCTTAAGGAAAGTAAAGTTGTTATTCCTTACTTGTATTGAATTTTTTGTTATGATTTTCTCTTATTGGATTATAATTGGGAATGTGGGAAGAGATCAAGGTGAAAATGATGATGGTCATGCAATGCAACTCAACTTGCTTAATGTGAGGTCAAGATGTTTTCTATTTTTTCTTAAATATATTTTTAATCTTTAATAAATATCTAATTTTTGTATTTATTCTCTAATAAATTTTTATTTTGCGTTGAATTTCTAATTAAATAATACGTATTTTTTATCCTTGATATTTTGTTTTACTCCCTGATAAATTAGAAAATTTTGTATTTGCTTCCTAATAAATGAACAAATTTTGTTTTAGTCTGTATTAACAGCAAATGAAAAATATTTATCATGAAAAAAACATAAAATTTATTAATATATTAGGAATTAAAAATAAGTGTTAAGATAAAATTATTGTTTTATTAGAAACTCATCGTAAAATAAAAATTTATTAGACAACAAATACAAAATTAGATATTTATTATGGATAAAAAATATATTTAAGTTTTTTTTTTTCGTTTTATATTGATCTGTGTTGCTTATAGCTGAGTATTTCATGACATGCTTCAGATGGCAAAAGATGGATTAAAAAAAACTCTTGCAGTTGTTTTTCATTCAAATTGAGAAATGCTATTCTCATCAAGGTTTTGTGGGTTTGGTTAAGGTTGAAATCCACGTTAGGGAAAAGCGTTCACGAAAGTTAAAGCAATGTGAGGGTTCCTGCACTTAATTGGTTCGCAAATACATCCAAATTAAAGCTGTTATTATGAAAATCAACTTCAATTATACTCCAATCTTGGGTGGCAGTGGGGAGAGGAGGGAAAATCAACTTCAATTTTACTATGAATACGAAACAAAATCAACTTCATTTTACTGTGAATATGAAACAACACATTCTTACTGGGAAAAAAAATCATATTTTTTTTAAAACGTTGTTTTAAAGAAGTCACCATGACTTTTAGGGTATTCAAACACTCGTAGGTTTTAGCGGTAACCCCAAAGATTTTTACGGTCTCCATTTATTGAGGTCTCCATTTATTGATTGAATTTTTAGTGGTATCTAGAAATGTGATCAAAATGTAATTATGAAGGAAATTTAAAACCTTAATTTTCTTCTTGATATAATTGACAATTATTATTTAAATGAAATAACGATTTTAATTGGATAATAACATATATACGTACTTTAGGTCTAAGTTATACCCTTCTTCAAAATACTCCGCTTTTGTGTATCTTTAACATACGTGAAGATAGTGTAAGATACTGTATTAGGCAATAAATTAAAGTACAATTAATTTGTTTCTGACAAAGATAAATTAAATGTTTGATATTTTTATCAATGGGACGTATCAATAATTTAAGGATTGGTATTTCATTGATTGTATGATGAGAAGGTCCCTATCATAGTATGTTATTTGTGTTATATGCAAATCTGACAGTTTGGATTAATCATCATGATGCCTTTACTACTGCAATTTGTAGTGTAGTCTGTAATATTTTTGAAAAAATGTTTTCAATCCTTATCTATGATCTATCTCTTTGTGAAACTAAAATTAGTAGCAGAAAAAAGATCATATTTGACTATTAAGTTACTCTTCAATATTTTGAGGACAAACATGTAATTCAAGCTAAATATCAAAGGACTCTAAATAGCACACGCTTCCATATCAATTTATATTGCATGATACATGCACATTTTGCACCACCTTCCTCTCAAATTAAACTCTATCAGTTGCCTATGAAAAATACTACATGCTTCATAATGAAATGTTGTGGTGCTGTGAATTGAGAGAAAGAAATACAGAGAACATCAAGAGAACAGAAGCAACCGGCAAAGTCTGATGGCTATGGGACGTATCCTTACAATTACAAAGAGCAAGAATAAAAAAGCTTTATAAGAAAATATTGTAATTTTAGTTATGGGTAGGTGCTAGGAAGTGGGAATTGGGAGATGGGACTAACAAATCACAAGGACATGTTTTTTTTTTTAAAAAAAGGAGACATTGATATTTTTGTGAATTCAATGGTGTCATTTAATAATGTTCACTTGTTATTATTGTTTATAACTTTGAGATTTGGATATAATTATTTCATATTATTGATATAAAATATTTTTTTACTTTGCCGATTACTCTATCTATAAGATTTAAATTTAAAACTTAAAAGATCAAATTCAATTTCACTTGAACCAATTCACTTATGGGTGATTTACAATTTCGCTGGTTTATAAACATACTTGATATAGCCATAAAATATAGTGATATAGATGAGATATCAGTTTTTTTTTTATTTGGTCATAGGTGAATCACTTGATATGCTTTTTTATGGTAGAAACCACCTAAAGAAAGATGTAATTTTTTTAGAAATTGCAGTTAACTATTAAAAAACTTAAAAGTAATTTGAAGTAGTCGTCCATTTGAAACATTTGAACAGAAAACCAAACACTGTTTAAATATTATTATTCATCTTTAAGCCTTTTGAAAGAAGGAACAAGTTTTCTAAACTTGACATTTTGTTGGCGTTTGACAAATTAATTACTAATTGAAACATTTTATACATCTTTCCTAATCATTTATGTCACAAAATTCTCAACTTTAAAATTTGCTTTAATCGGGGCAAGGGGAATAAAGTATTTGCTTGATTACATCACGTATTAGCATTCCCAATCTATTTACCAGAATATATAGCAACTATGATGTGATAAGTGTGTTTAATAGTTGTGTATTTAATTTAAACTTTCGATAAGAAAGAGTTTAACCTTTAACGTATATTTACTTAAAAAAACTAGTTATTAATTTCATGTTAATAAATCCGTGCAGTAAAAAAACTATTAATAAATCTGTATTAACGAAAATTCAAAAATATTACAAGAGCTTAAATACGTTTATATTCCAATATATACCACTTTTTTAGTTTTCATCCTGATAATTTTTTTTGAAATGCTCCTTGTAAAATACCTATTTTTGGTTTTGATTTTACTATTTTTTTATCCTTGTAATATATTCATTTTCAGTTTTAGTTCCTATAATATTTTATTCATTTTGAATTAATCCTTTTAAAAATATTTAATAGGAATTAAAAGTAAATAATCTATACATTAAAAGGAAAAAAAACATAGTACCAATAACAACAATATCAAAGTTTTATCCCACTTGTGAGATCGGTTACATAATCACACAACACCTTTTGTACAGTTAAAAAAAAACACATTTTACAAGAACCAAAAAAGAATTTTACAAGAACTATTTTCAAAAGATATTTTATACGGACCAAAATAAAAAAATATATATATTTAAACCAATTATAAATAGTTAGCTGTCATCATGAATTTGTTATAACTGCAGGTGGATAAAAGTCCACACCAACTACAATATTTAAGCAAATAAACAAGCAGGGCAACATTGTCACCCCCTTCCCTCCGAAACCAAAAAGTAAGACTAATCATTCTTGCAAATAACATTACAGTACCAAGCGTCATATTATTACTCGGTTCCTCAAACTCAACAATTTATACAATGTTCATCTAAGTCTATTTAGGGAAAAATTGAACATTTTAAATGATTAAAAAAGACCAAAATGAACATGAAAAGAAAAGAAAACATAAAAAATCATTCAAAATATAACTGCAACATTGTGACTCAAACAAAGACAACATGGTTTTCAATTTTATTCCCCCTTCTGGTCCTCTATTTGAAGATTACAGAAAAAAATATTAGTCACCATTAACACGGTATCTCCTTAAAATTACCAAAACTTGTCCCTAAGAAGTATGGCCATAATTCTAGATGATGTACAACCAGCTGATATGGTAATGTATCAAGATCACTCACACTGGTGCAGTTTTCACTATTCCATTCATTAACTTGTTGCAGCCAGCACCATATGAGCAGCATTTCTGCAGTTTGTTGATAAGGGATAAATTTTCAATTCAAATGAAGTATAAAGAAAATATACACATAAATCCAACCTCATTAATTCCCTGATATGATTTTTAATTCAAAATCACATGAGATCACCTTAGAAGTTAAAAATATCCTTTATTTTTGCATGGCAAGATGTAGGTTTCAACTTAGGACCAACAAGTACAACTTTTAATGGCAAAACACAACAAATAAAAATGCTCCATAGAACACTTTAACGATTCAGAAAACACACTGACAGAATATTTTGTGTAGTTTAGATGAACTCACATTAAGAAATGGTGCAGTTTGCACCAACTTTCACCCTCTACTGGTCATCGGTGAGACTGTCTCTAGCTGGATCTTCATGTGTCAAACTTCCATCATTAGACACCAGATTTTCAAACAGATCTTTTAAGCCAGACGAGTCAACGGCCTCCACTAGGCTCGGCTTAATTAGTTGCACCAGAGCACCAATTCTATTCTTTGGTTCTGAATCAGGCGTCTCTCCAGCCTTAGGAACCTCCAATTTCAATTGCAGTATCTTGCTCTTAATATCATCCGACGAGTTTACCAAACTTTCAATTTGATTTTCTATTACCTCTTTTACTTCTTTTACTTCTTTTACTTCTTTGATAAACTCAATGATTTTCTTCTTCAACTCGTCATCCAAATCACTTGCTGAGGATGCACCAACACCTTTAATTTCAGCCTTTAATGCTTCAAATGTCTCCCTTATTTTTGGATCACTCAAGGCATTATCAATTTTTTTCTTCAACTCTTGCTTAAATGTGACAGCCTCATTGTCCTTCTTTCCATCTGACAGAAGCTTTACTTTACATAATTCGCTCAGATAGTTAAGCTTATTCTGCAGCCTACCATAATTGGGAGCTGCACGCAATTGCTGTTCAAACTCCACCCTTAGCTTTTCTATCTTACCCTCCAGCAATGGATCAACAATTTGATTATCTGCATTTGCTTTCGAAACTTCCTCCCTTAGTTTCAACAAACTGTCTGTCAAGCCCGTGGCTTTAACTGCCTCAGAGTATTCTAGATCGACCTCCCTTGCCAGTTGCTTTAGCATCTCATCCAGATCTAGTTTTGGAGGAACAGGAGAAGATTCCTTAGCTTCCAAAACCTGTTGCTTCAGTTTCTCAACCTCAACTTCTAGTTCAGCATCAGGAATCTTAGCAATAGATAGATCCCTCTTCTTCATGTTGGCTTTTCTCTTAGGATCTATAGGAATACCTTCCTGGAATCCACCAATCTTTCTGAACTTAAGCATGCGATGTTTTAACAGTTCTTCTGTGTTCATCTTCATGAGCTCCTACATAATGGACAAGAGAAAGTTCCAAAGTTAACACATGCGTTAACATATTTGTTTTCAGTAGAACACTTGCTGCCTGCAAAACTTACATCCATGGTTTCTTTGATAGCCTTTTTTATCTGTTGAGAGGTCCACTCTGGATCTGCATGTGCACCACCAAGTGGCTCCTATTTAAAATACAAAATGAAATTCTATTTAGGTTCTATTCCCAAGAGAATATTGTTATCAATCTTTAATTTCAAATGTTTATATTATACAAGAAAGGATAAAATTAGAACAAATCCAAACCAGGAGTTAAAGGTTTGACAAATTTCCCTGAACACTGAAATACTTATGACCTATATACTCATATTTAAACCAATAAGGTGATAAATTCCATGTATGTGAATAAGATTTAAGAGAAAAAAACATAATTAATAGTAGCTTCTTACAGGTATAACACCATCTGCAATTTGTAATTTGCACAGTTCAGTGGCTGTAATCTTCAATTTCTCAGCAGCCTGTAAAGGATAATAAAAAAGAAAATAGTTAAACTAAAATATTATGAATCGAAAGAGTCAAAGTACTGGCATCGTATATACCTTTGGAGAAGCTTTAGCTGTCTTCCACAAGATTGCTGCACATGCCTCTGGACTAAATCATGTAATAAATAAAGGTCAAACCAGAAGAACAAACAACAAGACTTTTCAATTAGTAAAATTATCAATAATAATGCAAGTAGTCAACCATATCACTCACTCACTTTCTCTCTCTCTCTCTCTCTCTCACACACACACACACATACACACACATATATAATATATATGAGAAAATATCAAATAAGAGCTCATTGTAAGAAATGAAGAAAACTACAAATATAGACCATTAGATCGTATTTTTAATTGGTGTCAAAGTTTGTGTTGCTTTTTTAATTGGTCCTGTTGAGCACAACACACTGACCAATATTGTCACTCATAGCCTCTATTTCTCACACTGCCCAACATTGTCCGTCACACTCTCAGACTCAGCAACATACCTTTATAAGGCTTTAGGTGTGGCAGGAAAAACAATTTCATGAAAGAATTCAATTTCATGAGGCACACAAATAATAACTTTAAGCCTTTGATATATATTGTAATTGGGGTTTATCCCTTTTTTCTTAATAAGAAACCAGGTTTCTATGATTCTATTACCTTGAACCTTCGGCTATAGATAATTGCAAGAAACTCTACAACATTCATCCAACATGCACGGGGGAGGGGGGAAAAGGCATATAATTGAAATAATTATTACAATGCTATAAAATTTGCAAATAGTGGAGTAAAAAATTAAATCACCTGGCAACATAAAAAACAGCATTTTCAAGCATGAGTAATTTATTAGCACATCCAATGGCTAGGGCGCCACCTGAACCACCTTCTCCAATAACTATAGATATAACTGGCACCTTCAGACCAAACATGGATCTCAAATTGTGAGCAATCGCTTCACCCTGCAAGCATGAAAATCAACAAACGGGTTAGCCTTGTAACAGAAGAAAGCCCAAGAATCTTAGAGAGCCTAACTAGCTACATACCTGTCCTAGTTCCTCTGATTTAAGGTCAGCATATGCCCCAGGCGTGTCAATGAAAGTAACTATGGGGAACCCATGATGATCTGCATATTCCATCAAGCGAAGGGCCTTCCTGTAACTGTTTGAATTGGAAATTTACATGAAAGTCAAATGCAGATAAAATCAATGTTAATTAGAGTTTCTATCCTTCAACATACCCATGAGGAGTTGGCATCCCAAAGTTACGCTGAATATTTTCTTTAGTATTTCTACCCTTTTGGTGACCAATGAACATGTAGCTTCTACCATCTATAGTCCCTAGACCAGTAACAATAGCAGGATCATCGTAACCTGCCCGATCACCATGGAGTTCAACAAACTGAAACACGAGGAAACATGAAAATTCGGTTAAAGTGGTTCAATAACAAAAAAGCAACTAGAATATGTATTAAGAAAATGAAATAACTAGAATATTAAAGTAAAAACCAAAAATAATACTTAGAAGACCTTTTCAGTTATGTTAAACACATGATCAAGGAAAGTTGGCCTGTTAGGGTGCCGTGCGATGTTGACCCGCTGAATAGGAGTCAGATGCGTATACAGATCCTTTAAAGCCTGAAATAATAATGCGAGCAGTGAAAGGATGAGACTTTTACCAATTTTACTGTTAAAACTATAGGGACTGGGAAGAAAAGTTAAAATAACACAAAAAAGTATATATCTGAATTTTGAATAATGTAACACTGAATAATTTTATTACAAAACAATAAACTTTACCCCTACTTACTGATAATACAGGTAAAGAACAAGTGTAGCACAAGCCTAAGTCAATAAAACTCATCATTCTAACACAATATAACAATTAACAACACACTAATATTCTTTAACACAAGATACCCTAGTAGTTACTTAAATGTAAAGAAAAGTATCATCTGGCAAACGAGAAGCAAAAGAAAACATAAATAAATAAATAACCCTTTGCGGAAACAGTTGAATCTGCATTTCAGAGACAAAGATATACTATAAGCTACTAAGAAGTCACAGGGCATTTGTCGCAAATGGATAGCCAACATGAATGACAGTCAGGCTTAACTAATTTGCT
This sequence comes from Glycine max, assembly GCF_000004515.6. NCBI lineage: Eukaryota > Viridiplantae > Streptophyta > Magnoliopsida > Fabales > Fabaceae > Glycine > Glycine max. The sequence continues at coordinate 47,316,362 of NC_038254.2, read as the reverse complement.
TAAGACACAACTAACCCAGTGTGGGCTAAAAATATGCTATATATTCAATCTTGCAAACAACAAGCAGAGAGAAGCATGATGGCAATTTTCTCATGAAAACTCTTATCATCGTCAGTTTGCTCATTCAAGTAATCCACTTTTCTTAAGAACAAAACTTATTTGTTATTACAGTCAAACCTGGTGGTACTTGGTCTCCAATGAGAGAATCTGATCACTGAAGTCCAGTCCAGTTTCGTTCGCCATCTTCTGTACCTGTTTCCAATCATAAATACCACTTATGTTAGCTTATTAGCAATAAGCACAACCTCCACGAATCAGGCAAATACAACATATTCATTCTCGCTCAAGCAAACAAAGCACACAGCAACACAACACACAGATTAAGTTAGAAGTTACATCAATGATCTTCTTTTGCAGATCAACAAGAGGCCTTTCAAAATCCAAAGTGACAGGCTTTGGCTTCTCCTTGAGTGGCTTGAACAAGGAAAGGTGGCTCAGCACCCCACCTTTCACATTGGGATCAGGGTTAGGAGGCCAAGGATATTCATGCTTCTTCACCTTCCTCAGCCTGGCAGCAACTGTAAAGTTCCTCCTCTTCAAAACCAACTTTCCCTTCCCCATGGTTCTCAAAGGAACACCATTGAAACCGCTGGTTGAACTCCTCAGAAGATCCGAAGCAGAAGCACCAGAAAGAGATGCAGAAGAAGCAGCCATGTTTCCCCTTCCAACTCAATCCCCCAAATCAGCAAAATCTAAAAACAGAACCAAAATCACAAGAGACCCAGAATAAGATCAACATTCAATACGGAAACAAAGAGACAAAATCAACAAGACCCAGAAAGGGAACTCGAAAAAAGAGTGAAAAAAGACAAAAACTTTATCTGGATCCAAAAGAAAAAAAAAATCTCGTCATGAACCCATTTAAGCAACTCAACTAATCTCCATTTTCACAAAATCCAAGCAACATTGAGCAAGAGTTTCAAATTCTCACTATCAAAAGATACCATAAACCATTCATTCAGTTCAGAACTCATTAAACAAGCTCCTGAAATTGAGGAGAGTAAACTCCGTTATCTAGGAGCAAAAGGGGAGGAAAGTTTTCAATGAAAATTACCAGGAAGAAGTTGAAGATCCAGAGGGAGAGATAGGAGTAAATGCAATGTTCTACGGTAAGAGAACAAGAGAAAGTGATATAATCAAGGGTGTGTGTTTGAGTGAAAGAGCTTAGTGAAGATCGTCGATGAAAGAGAAAAAAGAGTAGTTGTTGTTGTTGCTTGGGGAGCCTAGTGAAGGAGAAGGCAAAGGAAACAGGGTTTTGTTATTAGAAGAAGGAAAAAGAGTCAAACCCCATAGTGATGGAGGCGATACTTCTTATGCTATCCTTATGGGCTACTTCGAGTGTGTCACACTTACGAGGCATTCCGGTTGAAGTTAGCGAGACTTCATTCTTTCTGCACACAATATGTAACAAAACAAAACATGTTACACTACACCTGAACGGTTGGGTCGGCACATATATAATTAAATTTTAGGATTTATTTATTGTATGCAATGTGGTCCAAGAATTTTAAGATGTGATTGAATTAAAAATGTTAAAAGATAAGAGAAAGTTGAGTTAAAAGATAAGAGAATATCATATTTGATTTTTTCTTTCCCTTCTATCTAACCATCATCTTTATTATTGTGATTATCATTATTGTTATCATTAGTAGTATTATCATTGTTTGTCATAGTATCATTATTACTGGTTACTTTCATTACCACCTTGTTGTTATCATAATCACAATCAGTATGACTAAGATCATTATCATCATCTATCATTATCTAAAAGTAACAACACAATAATATTATTTTGTATGTACGAGATATTAGATAAGATTAAAATGTATCTTATTTTTATTCTATCATATTTTTATTCTCCTTTAACATTTTATTATATCATATTATAATCACCAAATGAATCCTTAATATATTAGAGTGGGAGACAAAATTATAGGGATTAAAATTAATTTTAATAAAAAAAAAGTAAGGCTCTTAAAATTTAACTAATTTTCTACACAATCATAATATTTTAGTGAAATTATAAATTTTACTTTTGTTGTTTTATGAAATTATAAATTATGGGATAATATTTAATTTTTTACACTATCATAATATCTTAAAACATCTATACTATCTGTTGTGAAGAATATATATATATATTAAATTTATTTTTTGTTATAGCAAAACAGAATTTTATGAGTTAAATTAATTTTTCAAATATTTTTAAATTTTTATAAATTATATGTGTATTAAAAATTTAAAATATCCATCTAAAATGTTATATAATTATATCCACGTAAAAAAATGTCTGTTTTGACTAGCATGATTGATTGGATAGATTATAAATTAGATCCATTAATGTATGTTTTTGTAGTTGTGCTCATCTTCCTCGTACACATGTCTGCGACCTTCTTTTACTTACGTTTTTAATTCTAGAACTAACAACTTAGTAAAAGGCAACTTATACTCAGAGGATATCTATATCAATAAACAAAGAGGATATTATTTTCTGTAATTGTTTTTGGCTTTTTTAGAATATTTTATCCTTAATAATAGTAAAGTAGTAACAATATTAATTAATCTTTTTTAATCTCTATTTTTTTTAATCCTTTTGTGGATTTATTTTACCCTCCACTTCTATTTTTATACAATCTTTCCTCAAACAACACACTTGTTGCTTTTTTGTTCGAACATTTACTTTCTTCAAACTAATAAAAATACTCAAATTAAATACCATGTTCCCATTTTATAATTTCTTTTATTACTTCAAGTTTCTACATGTAACATCTTTCTTTTCATTTACTTTTTTTTTCTTCTCCATCTTTACCTTTCTCTTTTGTGTATAGTTCTTTCGGATATAAATTTTGTTTACATGATATTTAGAAATTTATTTTGATTAATTTGGAAGGATGAAATTGAACATGACACACAACATAGAAAAGATATGGTTGTAATTCCTACAACAATACTTTATTGCATCCAAAGTATTCAAAGTCTTTTTTTTTTTCTTTTTAGAAAAAGAAACATGTTATTAATGAATTGTTTTTGAGTTTTTCAGGTGTTACATTTGTAGTCAAATTCTTGAGTAGAGTGATCAATAATTTCATATGTATCCAAGTAAAAATATCAATCATTTTATATCAAATGATTTTTTCTTTATCTTATTCACATATTATAAGTTTTTTTTTTTTTTAAATTATCTTTGTATCTTTAGGGAAAGGAAGTTATGAGGATATATAATTTTCTAATATTTTAGGATGGTAAAAAATATATGGTACTATGCTCTTTAATCTAAAGAGAAAAATTAAAAGATACAATGTAAGTAAAAAAAACATAATATTTTATAAACTTTTTAACTTTCTTCTTCTGCTTTATTTTTATTTACTTACTTTATTATTTCTTCTTAAGTGCTTTTATAAGTAAAGAAGAAAAATCTAATGATTTTTACCTTATCTCATTCACATGCTATAAGTTTTTTTAGTTATATTTTTATTATCTTTGTGCCTTTAGGGAACAAAAGTAATGAGAGTATATAATTTTCTAATATTTCATGAGGTAAAAAGTTTATGGTGTTGCATTGACAAAGACTATTTGATAGGAAGAAAAAAAAATGAGAAGAAATGGGATAAACAAAGTAAAAAACATTTTACATTTTATAGACTTTTTAATTATTTTCTTCTTTTGTGTTATTTTATTACTTTATTGTTTCTTCTAAGTATTCTTACCCGTAAAGAATAAAAAATCTAATAATATTTTTCTTATCTCATTTATTCTATAAGTATTTTTATTTATTATCTTTGTGCCTTTAGGAAAACGGAAGCCATGAAAATATCTATTTTTGTAATATTCAAGGATGGTGAAAATATGTACGATGTTGTTTTGAAAAAGTCTTTGATTTGAAGAGAGAATAAAAAAAATAGAATAGGCAAAGTGAGAAAATATCTTACATTTTATAGACTTTTTTTTGTCTTATGTGTTATTTTTATTTACATTTTCAATTAATTTTTTAAATTAATTTTGTCTTTTATTAATTTCCTTTTGTTTTTTTATTGCTATGATTTTCTTTCTCTCATTTTTGTTGTGTAATTGAGGTATTTGAAGTTTGCATGAGCCTATAAGAAAGGAAAGAGAAGAAAGTAACGTAATTGTGAATAACAAGATGATATTTATCTTTCTTTTTGTCTTTGATCATATCATGCTTATAGTATTGAGTCGTACAAATTTATATTTAATTGATTTTTGGATTTGTATTTGGTTAAAAAAATTGTTGAATTTTATATTTAGATCATGAACATCATATTATGAAGAAATGACTTAATTGATAGTTGATAATGTTAGAAAATAATTTTATTGAACTTTTGTTAGGTGTTTAAGATGAATTTTTCTTTTAAGGAAAGTTTATGAAATGAATTTATGTAAGCCATTAAAACATCAATGTTTTATTTGAAAAAATACGACCTTTAATATCTTTAGGCTAGCATGTTCCTATAATAGCTTCAACATAATACTATCCTTTATTTTTTTTCTTCTAAAAAATAAATAAATAAAATTAATTAATTATTTTTCATTGTCCTAGAATTTTTTTATTTATCAAATGCTAGCGGAAAAAAAATACCATTATATATTTTTATAATTTAGGGTATAAATGTTTAAAAAATGATATCAAACTCAAAAATACCGTCAAAGGAAACATGGTTTGAATGCTTTTTTTGTTATGCAATTACAATTAAAAAAATGGTCTGATAATCTTTACTTTCTACACATATTTTTTATATTTAATTTATATATTTATCCATTTCTCTTATTTTTCTCTTCACCACATATTTTACTTTAAAATATATAAAAAATACTTAAAATTGAAGTATATACACCCTAAGAGAAAAGATAATTAGAGCTCAAAATAAGAAGAAAAATTCAACATGTGACATAATAATGTTACCATTTCAATATTTCACAAATGCATTTATCAAATAAAATGATATTTAAATATGTACCATAAATGATTTGGTCAATTGTGCATAAATAAACATATATTTACAAATATATTATATTAGTTTATCCACTACTAAAAATTAAGCCTTTTAAGTCACTGATTCTAAGGCGGTTATAAAGGACCGTCTTAGAAAGTGCAACAGTGGCATTTTTGTAATTAACTTGAATGAAACGAAGACGTCTCTCCAAACCCGTCGTTGATGAAATTTTTTATTTTGATACAAAGACGGTCTTGCCCTGACGACCGTCTTTGTATTGTTGGTGCTAGGTTTCTGTCACTCGCGCCCCTCCTTTGCATCTCTCCTTTGCATCCCTCCTTATTAGGTTTAATTTAAACCTCTAGCGCGGTGCCGTCGTTTCGCGTCCCCTCATCTCCTTCCTCATTCTGCTTTCTCTCTCCTCGCTTCTCCATAAGCAACACCACGGAGGTTAATTGCGCAATCGCCATGACTGTCATGACTCTTGCTCCCATTGACGTACGTTCCCTTACCCCTCATTCTACAACTCCCTCCACGCTGCCATTAATGACTCGCGCGTTTTCAATTTCGTGTGTCGTTTTTCGCTTTCTCTTATTTACTTGCTTGATTTTTGTTCCTTTTTTTGTTGTTTTGGCGAATGGTGTCAATTTTGATTGTCGTTTTGGTGGGGAGGGTTGGGTTGCCGCCGAGTGGATGGGTTTTCGTGTTAGGGGTTGTGGTTTTGATCTGCGCAAGTGGAATTTGCTTCAATTACGATGCATTCCGTGCTCAGAATTTGGGGATTTGGTTGGGGTTGGTTCTTCGGTGGATCCGAAGTAGGGTGATAGTGATGATTTCTTTTTGGTTTGCGTGTTTTGCTTTCTCACGCTTTTGATCCGTGGAGAAACCCCCTTTTTCTCTGTTTCCTCTGTTTTTTCAACAATTAGGAGCTATGACTACAAATGATCAAGTCACAGTCTTTTTTTTTTCTTCATTTTTACCTCTAACACAGCACTCATTGTTCCGAATAAAAATACCAAACACAGGGCCAGGTGCTATAAGCTTTATCATAGATCATGGAGAGCTGGATTTTGTGTTTGTCCAAGATGGGAAGGTTATCCATGTAAGGGTCATTTTCTTGAGATAAAGCATTTTTAGTTATGGGTGAATTTATATTCATATATCAAACACTTGAGAGGCAAATAGAGGTACTTATTAGGTACATGTACTATTTTCAGCTTTTGAATCCTGATTGTAAATCTGCTCAACGACTCAAAGGTAAATTTGGCTACTTTAATGTTTATGTATTGCAGCCTACAACAGAAGGCATTTTTAACTGAGTTTGGTTTTGATACAACAATGGTGTCCTTCACATCATTCACAGAGGAAGAGAAAGATAAGGCCATCAGCATTAACTCAGTGCAGGAAGTTAATGAAGTTGTCGCACTCCATGATCCAGATCACATGACTTTAAAATTTCTTTCTCATGCGGATGGGAGAGAGGCAGTGGCCAAAGCAGCTAACTTGATTTTTGTGGAGAACATGAAGCAACATAAATTGGGTGGAGAACTAGATCTTCAAATCCTTTTAGAACCTCAATTGAATAAAGCATTGCAAATTGTTGGTATGTTTACTTTCTAAACCTACTAATAGTTTAAGAGTTGATTGTCTTTTACAAGAAAGTACTTATCAGTTATCATTATTATCAGGTAGCAAAGGTCCTGAGCCTGGCCTTTTATTGGTTTATGGACCTGTGAGGAGCCATCTTGGTTTTCCTGCATGGAGACTTCGTTACACAGAGATCATGTAAGTTCTTTCTAGGAAACTATTATTTATGATTAGAATAGTGCAGTAATAAAATTTCACTTGAAGTGAAACTATACTTGTGTATAGAAGCTAAAAGCAGTAGCTCTGTTACATGGTCTTTCTGTTTTGTATTAGGTTATCAACTTGGAATAGTTTGTTGATGATTTAGCTGAAATATAAGTTCTTGTATATGAAATTAGTTTAAATCTCAAGTGGTCGGTAAATATATTTGGATCCGATTTACCTTCTCCCTATTTGCTCTATATTCCTCCTATTATATTTTCTTTCTCCAACAGTCAATCTGTGGTATAGTAGTGGCTGACTAACTGCTCCATAGTTCTATTGCAGAGACATTAAGCCTTAAAAGTTATATAATTTAAATTAGACTGACTTCTTCATCTCCTGATTGTAGTTTAAATGCCTCTATACTTAGTGATTTAACCTTAGTTTCACGTATTTTATCTTGGACTGAAACTTCTTGAGTAATTTGGGTGTGTCAAACAGAGCACACAACTAAAGTGGCTTATACCAAGGCTAAATGAAACAAGATATACCAAGCCCAACTCATTAAAATAATTTCAATAATGTCAGGCCAGGGTCCAAAATCTGTAATGATTGAATCTAAGGAGTTTGTGTTGAAACTAATAAACTAAGAAAAATAATAAAATTGTATCTTATATGACTGGTGTGCAAACCCTGCTACATGTATTGATTACATTTTTTTTTATGTTTTCTTATACTACAACATTGTGTATTTCAAATAAAATTGCATAGACAAGAATTAGAGGATTGAGAAAATACAAGCTACTTAATAAAAATTAATTATAACTACTTAAATAATATTTATTGTACTAATTATTTTATGTTAAATGTGTAATAAACTATGCATCAATCCTCTACTTTTATTAATTGTAATCACAATAATAATGTTTTTTCAATGCCAAAATTTAAATACTTGATGAAATAACTTGTTGCAGCTTATGAAATCCCTTAAAGCCAATGAAAATAGTCTAGAGCTTGGCTTGAGAAATTGTGCATTTACCAATTTCATAAGCATACAGTAAGAAAATTTCTATTTATATTAACCTATAATAATAATATATTAAAAAACATTAATTTAACTATAATAATTTAATTGTTATTATAGTTTTAGGTAAGTTGTTCATTTCTATGAGTGAAGTGTAAATTGTTATTATTAATTTAATAAAAAATATTTATCCGAGAGTTTGATTTTATACATTATATGTATAATATGATTTATATGTTAACAAAGCTTGAAAACTATTATGTGTTTTATCATTGCATTGTAGTAGTTTTTATGCTATTCTGTTTGTATTGTAAACATCATAGGTGGTGATATCATTTGGTGCTTAACAAAGCTTTTTACATCGGTCGTAAAAGGACCGTTGTAGTACACGTGACTAACTACATCGTTTGTAAAATGACCGTCGTAGAACACGTGCTTTCTACATCGGTGCTGCTGTAGGCACGACTTCGTTTGTCACGTGTTTCTAAGACGGTCCTTTTACGATCGATGTAGAAACATCCACCCTCTACTACGACATTAGCTTTAAAGACATGCGTCCACTGTCGTAGAAATGCCAATTCCACTGATGTAGAACCCTCTTTTTCTAGCAGTGATCATGTTATCATAACAAATAAAGAGATATAAAAAAATAAAATTATGTATACATTACAAAACATATTAAAAAGATATATTATTTCAAATATGCACATCAATTTATATGTAATAAGACATTATTTCAATAATGAAACAACACATTCTTACTGTGAAAAAAAAATCATATATCTGTTTTAAACATGGTTTTAAAGAAGTCACATGACTTTTAGGGTATTCAAAGGTTTTAGCTGTAAAACCAAAGATTTTTACGGTCTCCATTATTGATTGAATTTTTAGCGGTATCTATAAATGTGATCAAAGTGTGATTATGACAGAAATTTAAAACCTTAATTTTCTTCTTGATATAATTGACAATGATTATTTAGATGAAATAAGGATTTTAATTGGATAATAACATAAATAAGTATTTTAGGTCTAAGTTATACCCTTCTTCAAAATATTCCGCTTTTGTGTATTTTTAACATACGTGAAGATAGTGTAAGATATTATATTAGGCAATAAATTAAAGTACAATTAATTTGTTTCTAACAAATATAAATTAACATATAACATTTAATAATGAAGGTGGTTTGTACACGTCTATTTTCAACTGGTCCTACTTTACCTCAATGAAATTATTTAATAACCTTAATGTAGAAAATGTAATAACTGAATAATAAAACATATGTATATAACCAAATATATCCATAAGTCAATGTATGCATACATAAAATATAACAGAACATAAAATACATGAAAATGACTAACTCCCACTAAATCAAAGATTCCTAGAACCGTAAAACACTCATGTGAGCAACATGCTCATGAAAAACCTCGGGTGGAAGTCCCTTAGTAAGAGGATTTGCTATCATAGAGTTTGTCCCTAAGTGTTCTATGAAAATTTGTCCACTCTGTACACTTTCCTTAACAACTAGGAACTTGATGTCAATATGCTTCGACATGGTTGAGCTCCTATTGTTGTTAGAATACAATACAATTGATTTATTGTCGCAATATAACTTAAGTGGTCTTTCAATTCATTCCACAATTTGAAAACCTGTGACAAAATTTCTCAATCATATTCCATGATTTGATGCCTCATAGCATGCCACAAATTTTGTCGCCATAGTGGATGAAGTAGTAAGGGTTTGCTTGGCACTGCGCCAAGAAACCGCACCACCGACTAACATGAAAATGTAACCTGAAGTGGATCTCAAACTATCTAGGTATTCTGCAAAATCTAAGTCAGAATACCCAGTGATCTCCAACTGACCTGACCTCTTGTATGTGAGCATATAATACTTTGTTCTCTTCAAATACCTCATAACTCTTTTGGTTGCTTTCCAATGATCCATTCTTGGATTGCTTAAATATCTGCCTAATACCCTAACTATGTATGCTATATCTGGACGCTTATATACTTGGGCATACATCAAACTCCCTACAACTGATGCATAGGGAATCTTCTACATTTCCTGAATTTCCAAATTCTTTTTGGGCACTGTTTGAGACTAAACTTGTCTCCCTTAGCAACTAGAGTATCCCCGAATTTACATTCCTGCATGTCAAACCTTTTAAGTACCTTTTTGATATAGCTCCTTTGTGATAATCCTAGAATACTCGAGATCGATCTCGGTGTATCTGAATTCCTAATACAAAGGAGGCGTCACCAAGATCTTTCATTTTGAAGTTTCTTGATAGAAATCTCTTATTTTCGTGCAACATGCCTATATCATTAATGGCAAGCAAAGGAAAATGTACTTGCTCCCATTGAATTTGTGATACACACAATCATCAACAAGATTCATCTCGAAACCAAATGAGAGAATCACTTGATGAAATTTGTGGTACCATTGACGAGATGTCTGTTTTAGCCCATAAATGGATTTTGTGAGTTTGCAAACCATATTCTTTGGGTCTCCTGACACAAAGTTTCCTGGTTGCACCATATAAATTGTTTCATCAATGTTGCCATTTAAAAATGTCATCTTGACATCCATTTGATGAAACTCCAAATCATAATGTGCAATAAGAGCCATGATTATCCTAAAAGAGTCTTTCGATGAAACTGGAGAGAATGTCTCTTTAAAGTCAATCCCTTCCTTTTGGGTATAGCCCCTTGCCACAAGACGAGCCTTATACCTATCCATATTACCTTTGGAATCTCATTTGGTCTTAAATATCCATTTGCAACCTTTTGGTAATGGGGCAAGTTCGCAAACCTTGTTGTCTTGCATGGACTTATACTCATCGTTCATTGCTTCAATTCACTTTTCTGAGTTAGAATCTTGCATGGCTTGATGGAAGTTGATTGGATCATCTTCCATCATACCATTATTTTCCTCATGATCCTGGAGAAATACCACCTAATCATCTAGAATAACATTTCTTCTTTCTCTTGTAGATATCTGCAAAGGTATTGGCTTATGAAGCACAGGTTCTTGAGGATCTTGAGTTTGTTCTTCATGAACAACCAAATTATCCTGAGTGGGAGATTCAATAACAGTATCTTGTAGAGGTTCCAAATTTGCTTTATCAAAAGCAACTGTATGAATCAGTTCCAAAATTGTTATTGATTCTTCCTCTAAGACAAAGTCTCTAATCTTATTCTTCTCCCCAAACTCAATATCCTCAAAGAATGTAGCGGTTCCCGTCTCAAAAATTGTCTTTTATTTGGGGTCATAAAATTTATAGCCCATGGATCTTTCAGAATAACCAATAAAGTAGCTTCTCACTGTTTGGGAGTCCAATTTCCTTTCATTTGGCTCATAAGGCCTTGCCTCAGCTGGACATCCCCATACATGAAAATGTTTCAGACTAGGTTTTCGCCCAACCCAAAGCTCATAAGGTGTTTTAGCAGCTTCCTTGGTTGACACTCTATTTAGAATGTAAGTTACAATCTTTAGTGACTCTCCCCAGAGTGACTCTGGTAAATTAGAATAACAAATCATGCTTCTTACCATATCCTTAAGAGTTCTATTTCATCTTTCAGCCCCACCATTCATGTTAGGTGACCCAGGCATGGTGTACAGTGGGACGATTCCATATTCCTCTAGGTACTTGGCAAAAGGCCCCAGATGTTGTTCACTTGAACCATCATATCTGCCATAGTATTCACCACCACGGTCAGATCTGACACTCTTGATTTTCTTGTTGAGTTGATTTTCAACTTCAACTTTAAATGTTTTGAACACATCCATAGATTGTGACTTTTCATGTATAAGAAACAAGTATGCATATATGGAGTAATCGTCTATGAATGATATAAAATATTGTTTACCATTCCATGAAGGTGTATGAAATGGCCCATAAATGTCCGTATGTATCAATTCCAAGACGTCTGTTGCCCTATATGTACCTAATTTCTTGCTTTTGGTTTGTTTACCTTTAATGCATTTAACACAAACATCAAATCTTGTGAAATCAATGGAATCCAAGATTTCGTTTGACGCACGTCATTCAATTATGTTCTTAGAAATGTGACCTAAGCGCTTATGCCATAATGCTTTTGAGTTTGTATTATCGATTCTACGCTTAGTACCACAAAATTTTGCATTAAAGGATTCAACACAGGAAGGTACAATATCAAGTAAATATAGATTATCATTAACCGAGAGTGAACCAGTTCCAACAATATCTGAATTAACAGAAAACCTGAATACATTGTTTCCAAATGAACACAAATAACTCAATTTGTCCAAATAAGATAATGAAACCAAATTCTGTCTAAATGATAGTACAACAAAAGTGTCTTTCAAATCTAAATAAAACCAGTACATAATAATAATAATAAATGTCCTATAGCTTCCACCTCCAACATAGATCCATCTTTCAGAATCAATTGGCTTTTGATAGCTTAGGCAACCTTGCATTGAAACACTGATATTAGTAGTGGCACCAAAATCTAACCACCAAGTGTTTCTAGGTACTAAAGCTAAATTGACCTCAGAACATACCAAAGTAACAAACGTACCTTTCTTTGCACTCCAGGCATGATATTTGGTACATTTCTTCTTTACATGTTCAGGCTTATTTCATTCTTGGGCTCCTCGATTCTTTTCCTTTTACCCTTGTCTTTAGAGATACTCACAACATGAGCACTTTCAGTCATTTCTTGCTTCAGTCAAAGGTAGAGAAATTAACACTAAATGATTAAGCATCTCTTCACAGCTCAAGCTTTAGTGCTCTTAATTTTGAAGCAATATTTGACATTCCCATAATGTATTCCCTGACATTTTCTTTACCTTGATAATTCATGGAAATCAAGTTCTGAAGGAGAGTACTTGTTTTTGCCTCATCACTTTTTGCAAAGCGCTTTTCAATTTCAACAAGGAATTCTTTGGCACTAGTTATATAATCTGAAACAGTGCCCCTAAAGACCTCAGGAATGTCATGCTTAATGATCATAAGACTCATGCAATTTGAGTGATCTCACCTCTCATGAAGTTTTCCTCTGGTCAGAGGTACTGGAATTCGTAGGAGAAGGGGGTTTCTCAATCCTAATGTAATGTCTAGATCCATCCAGCCAAGAACAATTTGCATGTTCTCTTTCTAGTCCTTAAAATTTGTACCATTAAGACCTGGAATCGAATTCAAATTAGCAGATATAGTAGCAACAACTGAAAAGATCAAAACAAATAATACAATAAGCTCACATAACAGTCATCAATGCATTTAAATAATGATATATCCCATCTCAAGATATCTATTGCACCATTAATATCAAGTCTTTAGACAATGATATTAATTACTAGTGATATCCTTGTTGTAATGTTCAAACCTTTAATAAAAGCATATCAAATAATAAACTCATCTTTTGATGTGACTTATCATTCACATGCAAAAACTTCATAATTATCACATGTTTAACATCACAAATGTGTATGTAAATTAGTTAAATGATAACTTTCATTTGGGTCAATCACCATTCATATAAATAATCACACACGTTAATATTTCTCATGAACAATCTACACGAGAGGGAGGTCACTTTGGTAACTTTCATTTAGCTCATTTAAATGCTAAAAAATTAAAATGATATATCATAACTAAATTTTGATCATTTATGCACCAAATCCAAAATTAAAACATTTCTAGAGTAAATTATTTTAAATTTTAGAAGCCCATGATTGTTATAAATTTATTGCAGCGGCCTCTAAAAGTAAGAACAAACACAAAGTTTAAATGAGAGGTGCATTTAAATTTATACCTATTATTCCACATGAAATATGTACATGATACTCATAAAATGCATAACCTATTAACACATCAAATTGCTATGCCTGCACCGTCTTGCAGTGTTGCTTTATATGTGTTATATTGATTTATTGTTACCAAGTATCATTTACTACTTGTGAATTTGTCATAGCATGTAAATAACATTACAAAATCATTTTCATGTAACATATCCATATTGCCAATCACGCAATATACTTTACTATACAATTGTTATATTAATTTGATGTTATCAATCACCTTTTATATATCATTGTTCATTCTATTGTAATAATGTGATAATCTTATTTGTTTCCTAAAAAACACTGTATCTAATGTGTGAATGTTGTCCAAACGTCATACATGAATCAAGTATGGGGGCTCTGATACCAAATATTGGAATTCAATCAATCAACCTAATTTGATTCTAAGAGACAATTGTTAATCCTAACCACGGGCTTTTTATGTAGAGACAAATTACATCACTACTACAAAAGCAGCTTACTACGTCAGCAATTCAATGACGGTTTCAAAGAAACGTCGTAGAAGCTCAACCGGTGGCATATCCGTAATTAAGGGCTTCAGAACGACGACGTTTGCCGCTACCCGTCGTAGACATCCAGCTGTTGTGGCGATTCGTATTTAGCTGGGTAAGTTACAAAGACGGTTTTTGTGGAAAGAACCGTCTTTGTATCGTAAATGGTAGCACGTGGCAAGCATTTGAGTGGGCCGACGAGTATACAAAGACGGTTCACTGGCGAGACCGTCGTTGTTTTTAAAGTACTTTCACGTGGCAACCACGTGATTTGAGGATTTAAAATCCAAAGACGGTTTTATCCAAATACCCGTCTTTGGATTGTTGGTGGTTTCACGTGTAGGCCACGTGATTGGAGGCGTTAAAATACAAAGACGGTTTTTGGCTAACACCCGTCTTTGTATGGTTACAGTATAAACACGTCATCAAAGACGGTCCTACCGCAACACCCGTCTTCGTATTGTTTGTGGTACACATGGATTGCACGTGATTTAATGCGTTAACATACAAAGACGGGTTTACCCAAAGAGTCGTCGTTGTATGTTTAGTATAGACACGTGGCGGCCCCCTGGTGGTTGTTGTTGTTGTCATTCAAAGACGGTCTTTGGTAGGACCCGTCGTTGTATCCTAAATTGTATCACGTTTACGACACGTGCTTCTTACTATCTCTTACGTTGGCGCGCCGTATCACTTCTTTTCTCCATTTTTTCGACTACTCATTATTGCTTTGGCGCCCTAGCTACACAGAGCATCTTCTCCGACAAAGACCATCGTCTCCGACAACCACCATCTCGTGTCCGTTGCGTCTCGTTCCGTTTGAAGCCGCCGCCGACAAAGGTATGGGTGCATTTAGCTCTTCTTTGTGTATCCCTTCATTTGCATGTGTTATATTCCTTCATTCATGTTATGATTCTGCTTCGTTTTCGTCTCAGGCCCTTGGTTGTTGTTGGTTGTCTTCATCGTGGTCTACATTGTACTGTTTAAGGAAGATAAGCTGGTTCCATAAGGTAAGATACATTGTGTGTTTTGTGAGAGAAAGTACGATTTTTGTCTACCTTCTTATGTAATCTGCAGCTATGGGTTGTAAATTTTTTTTTTTTTGCGTTTCAGTGGGGTTTATGTGGGGCTCGTTGATGAAGCTGACTTGCGGGCAGTGAGTGAACGACTTTCGGGAATAGCCTGCTGCCATCCTTCATCAGTGGTGTGTCATCCTGTGCCACATTATCAGTTTCGTTGAGCGTTTGGTCTAAGTTAGTACACTGAACTTGATGAAACCCATGATGTTTAATTTGAGCTTCAGATTTACTGTCTTCATGTTTAGTTGTGTCTGTAATTGAATAAACTGGAGAATAAATTATATATAAGTATGTTGTTTGTAAAAGTTTTATTTGATGAATTACATAAGTAAATTGATTTATTTTATAATTGCCGTTAAGATGAAACATTTTGGTAGTTGCAGTAGCTTGTATGAAATGTTATGAGTACTGATGGAAAGAGTTGAATCTCCCTCTGAACCCCTTTTCAACTCATCCCCTAACTAACTCTCTAATTATTCAACTAACTATGGGGGTTACATATTAATACTGGTGATTTCTGATTCTGATCCTGGAAAGGTACTTGAGCCACTTCTAGTAGTCCTAGAATTAAAACTGAACATCTTAACTTCATCAAAAGAAGGGTAACCACTGTATGGTAAAGCACATTCAGCTCTAGACCACGTAGTAGCTGATCTTATTTTTCCAAGCAAACTCATTTCCATGTTATCTTCATCAGACTCAATGCTGTCAATTTCCACCTCCAAAATTTTCACAACCTGCCTCATTGTTGGTCTAATACTAGGGTCTGTATGTGAACACAACAAACCCAAATGAAGCAATCTCTCACCTTCCTCTATGATGTATCCCCCTTTAGCCTTCAACCTTTCATCAACTGCACTATGCAATTGGCCTTGCACCATTAAGGACATCAGCCATTCAATTAGCCCCGGCTTATGTTCTTCAATAGGTCTTCGTCCGCAAATTACTTCCAACACCAATATTCCAAAACCAAACACATCAGACAAAGTTCACGTTGTTCCTCTTTGAATCACTTCAGGAGCAATGTATCCTAGTGTCCCTATTACTCTTGTTGTGTTGACCACTTGTCCCTGATGATCATGCATATGAGCCAATCCGAAATCTCCCAGCCTTGCATTCATGTCCTTATGAAGAAGAACATTGTTTGCTTGAATGTCCCTATGCAAGACCTTAACTTCCCAACCTTCATGCAGGTATAGAATCCCTGTGGCTACATTTTTCAAAACTTGAATCCTCTCTTCCCATGTTAGCATCATTCCCTTTTCACACTCAAATATCCATTTGTCTAAACTTCCATTTCTCATGAAGTCATAAACTAGAATCAAATTTCCCTTTTCTTTTTTGCACCAGCCTCTTAATCCTACTAAATTTCTGTGCTTCATTCTGCCAAGGCTTGAAACCTCGGCCAAAAACTGTCTCATCCCTTCTTCCCTTTCTTGAGGAATTCTCTTGACTGCAACTTCTACCCCATGCAAAACCCCTTTATATACCTTCCTGGTCCCTCCTACAACAACCACATTCTCTTCAGAAAACCCCGTTGTTGCTGCATCGATCTCATGGAAACCTATCCTGTGAGGCCAATACTCCAGTTCCCAATCTTCAACTTCTTCTTGTGTCTTTCTTCTGCGGAGAACGAAAAATGCAACATAACCAAAACCAATGATTAACACAAACACAATACTGGTGACACCTACCGTGAAAGCTTGTGCTCCAGGAAACCACTTTTTATGATGAACAAATGAAGGCAAATTTTCTGTCACTAATGCATCACCAATTGAAAAATTTGAATCACTAAAACTCCAAGCAAGAATCTTAGCACTGTCTATTATCCTCCCTGTTGAATAATTATTTGATATCAGTAGTGATGTTTTTGTTCTTCAACTGGGTGTTGACATCAGCCACAAACAGTTCACTTTTCCTGGTTCCTGATGCTGTAGTAGTCTTCGTATTGTGAAATTTGAAATTAATATTGTTGCAAAGGCAGAACAATGGAAATTTCAAAATATGAAAGTGCGAACTCACATGTGGAAATCTATCAATGAATTTTGCTGCATTAGCAACTTCAGTGGCAGCTCTGATTTCTTCATTTGTTGCCCCATCCTTACCATAGGCAATGTTTTCTTTGATGCTGCAACTGAAGAGTATTGGTTCCTGACTGACAAGGCCTATAAGCTTTGGTTAAGGATTGACCCCAGGCCTAAACCAGCAACCACTCCATCTTGCACTGCAGTCCTGTAAGCTTTGGTTAAGGATTGATTGTATTGAGCTATAGCTTGACTCTCGCCTGTAAATGATGCAACCTGCATTGGAGGAATGTGTATCTTTTATATTCTACTGTCTACAAACATGTAAAAGAACAAGATTGACAAGTTCCATTATGAAGATTGGCATACTTGTTGAATTGAATCAATTGTGCGCTCTACTACAGTTGCTGCTTCAGAATAAGCTGCTTGTCCATGGGATGGCAACTTTGCAAAAGTAAAGCTCATCATGGAACCAGAGATTACAAGAGGTGGAATACAACATAGAAGGACAAGGGTTAGAAGCCAACCCTTGATGAATGGTATGACTAAACGTCCTAAAAAACATGCCACACACTATATGAATTTTCCTACTTGGTATTATCACACAAAGGATAAAGAAAAAGTTAATTTTTATTTTTATTTTAATTTTGTTGTAGAGAAAATAGTGATGATTTGGTAGTTGTAGCTTTTCATTAATACCTTCTCTCCCAGGGCTTCTTGAATAAGAAGTGTGTCACCTGACATCCTTCCAACAACCTCACCAGTATTGGTTTCCTTGTCAAAGAAGCTGATATCTTGCCATAAAATTGCTCTGAGGTATAAGCCTCTTATTCTTGCTGCTTGTCTCTCCTCAGTGGACACCCAACAAGCAACCTCTGAGTAATCGTTTACCCAACATATCCAACCATGAACACTCCTTCATACTTGATTCACTTCTTGTTTGTTCTTTTAATTGGTTACTTTCATCCGATAGTCTTCATGATGCAAACCATTTACCTTTCAAAATTTAACCTATACCTCAATTTTTTTCTTGTGTTTTTCGTGTAATTATATAATGAAAAGAGAATTTATCTCTAACTTAGAGATTTTTCATTTGTTGTTTGTATAAATGCTGTTAATAAAAATACAGAATATATATCCCTAACTTTTGGCTTGTTGTTTACATAAATGCTGTTACTAATCGAACGTGATTGAAATGAAGATAGTAAGACACAAAAATACTTTGTATAAATACTGAGGCTTGAAATACTCCTTGTGATTATTATTAAGAGAGTGCAAACTAAAGAAAATATTACTGAACTGAAATGGAACAAAACACTTTGGTTAAAAAACCTTAGACTTGATTTCAGCTGCTAGCCCTTATGGGTAATCCATTATTCATTATAGTAAATGTTAGTTAGTATCTTATCACATCATGCTAAAAATGATTAGGTTGCTCTAGATCAGTATTTGTCTATGATCTATGGTTCCGATTTATTTTATATGCAACTTATGAAATTATAAGACTGACTTGGTAGGGTTGAATTGTCGATCTAAATAAAAAGAATTTTGTTTCAACTTGAATCTAATTTAGGAACATCTCTAATAAATTATAAGGTTGTATAAATGAATTAAAATTTATATATTCTCTTTTATGATCTCTAATTAAACTATGAAAAATTAATAAAATAACAACTAAGAAGCTGTCTATACTAGTATATTCAATTTTTTTCTTCCTACCCTTAAAAGTAAGAATCTGTCTTAATTTATTTTGCTTTTCTCAATACATCACAGGACCTATTTTTATTCATTATACCATGTGTTTTTTTATACATGTGTGTGACTTGCTTGGTCGGCTTTTCACTCAATGAACAATACTAGTGGCACTGTTTTTTTAACAGTATTTTTATCATTGATTGAAAAGGTTTAAAATTTATTAGGTGATGAGTACTACTTCTAAATATATATACAAAAAGAGTTATTATATATACAAAAAGAGTTATTAAATGGCCTGTGTGATCCATCAAAATTCAAGATTTTTAATAATAATATATTTGAACCAATCATATAGATAATGTTGAAGAAAAAGATCCAGATAAATACAGTGTTACTAAAATGATCTTCATTCCTATTAATTATTTAAGAACTTCAGTTTAATTCTAAACCATCATTTTGTTGAAGTTAGCAAGAGAAACAGAAGGGTACAGCAGAGGGGGCTTGGTGGGGGCTTGTTGTCTATTGTAGGGCAGGGTGGGGGCTTGTTGTCTATTGTTTGTTTTTGTTCCTGCTAGTACAGGATTCCTTCTATGTATATCTTGAAGTACCTCTGGTACTTTTTATTAATATAAATTATCTTTGCATTTCAAAAAAAAAAATTTACTATTTAATACCTTTAACAACTAGAAAGAGTAAAAAAAAAAAAAATAAGAACAGAAATACCAAGATATTAATGGATGTATAAAATTATGAATGATTCATATATTACTAGGATGTTCTTATATGATAGTATTGATATACTGTTATACAATGTACAAGATTTATTTGTTTAATCATAATAAGTGCAAATTATTGTGACTGCTTTACTTAATGGATGTCTTATGATTGAATTTCATTGTGACACACAATATGTTATGCTTAATTTTGGACACCTTGTGGATTTTGCATTAATTTGTTGGATGTTTTGTGCAGTCTGGATGCTGTAAACCTGCAGAAGAATGCCAGTTTAGCTATGTGAATCCAACGACATGGACAAAGCCCACAAATGTGACTAATCAGAGCAATCCAATTGACTCTTGAATTTGATATTGAGTATTGAGGTGATTATTACATAACTCTCCTCATTAACCCGTGCTTAGGACAAGCTATATATAAGACCATATAGGTATATACAGTTCGCTAAATATCTAAACATAGCAAATGATTACTACCTTTTTAATAAGTTGCTTTTTGACAATATTTTAGCTTTTTTTTTCTTGTTATATATGCTCTGATCTAATATGAAGTGGAAATTGAACTCCTGGTCCCAGAAAATCCTGTATTTAATCATCATAATAGTATTGTCTATGAACAAGCTGTTTTGCTTTATTTTTTCTGGGTTGATTCTGATATGAAAGCATTGACTTGAACCTACTGATTTCAAAGTATATTATGTGCTTAAGTATAGTTCATGTGATATTGAAAAATAATAAATTTGGTAGCTTTGTGTTTAATTTTCTTATAATCAACAGTATGCAACTTGGATTAAAAAATTAAATTTCAATTTATTGTTGGTTGTAATTGATATGGTTAAGGACACTAGCATAACTCCTATCTTATAACTGTGAATTCAAGTATCCAAAGCTACCTTCCTCAAATAAAGTGCCTCAGATAAAACAACCCCAAATGAGTACACATCTGATTTCTTGGTCAATTGATGCCTCCTGAAATATTCAGGATCCAAGTATCCAAAGCTACCTTTCAAGGGTGTACTAACATGACCTTGATTGCGGATTCGATCTTTTGATAGCCACTTTGAACCCATTATCAATAACACCCTTGTAAACCTTTCCAAACCCTCCTACCCCTATCACATTTGGCTCATCAAAATTGTTGGTCGCTTGTTTCATCTCTTTTAAGGACAAATAACAGCACAATCCTTGAGCCATGGCTGATATGTTGGCACTACCAACACTCTATAATCAGATTAATATAAGGTCTAATATCTCCAATCCATTACGAAATGTAAATATGGTAGATCCATTTCCTCTCTTTCTCGTTTTTGGATTAAATTTCCCCCGTCCCTCTCTTCTTTTCATCTGATATGAAGTTGATGCTATGGACCTCATTCCCCTATTATATGTTCATTCTTCCCTACCATGTTCTTTTCCAATAAGTCCAAACATCTGCTTGGACATTGTTATTCTTAAACCTTTTCTCCATTTGTTAAATTTCGTTGTTTGTTTGTTCATTTGGCTTAGGAAAGCTGTGATTGCAAAGGACGAATTGCAGCTTCTTATCTTATATACAACATTTGTTGTTCTGCCTCCCATCATCATGCTCTGTATTAGACAACACTGAGCATGGACCGATATTGGATTACAGCACCTCGCATAAGCGAAGCTTATCAACATGGAGTTGAAGAGTTTTTGTCATTTGCCGAAATACATTCAGCAACCACAGATGGCAACTTTTTCTGCCCTTGTGTTAAATGTGTCAACGGGAGGCGTCATTCGTTGGATGACATTAGATCGCATCTGATATGTGATGGCTTTAGCCCGACGTACACAAAGTGGATATGGCATGGTGAGTTGGTTGGTCATACAGCAACATGTCCACCTCATCCGGTTGATCTACAAAGCGGAGATCTCATGGAAGACATGATACGTGATCTTGGGCAAGAGGGCTTTCGGGAATGTCATGCAGATATTTACGATGCTCTTCAAACAGATGCGCATACGCCATTGTATGTTGGATGCAAAAGCTTTACTAGGTTATCAGCTGTGCTAGCTTTGGTTAACCTAAAGGCTAGATTCGGGTGGAGTGACAAAAGCTTCACAGAGTTGGTTTTGTTATTGAAAAATATGTTTCCTGAACATAACAGCTTACCGAAGAGTCACTACGAGGCGAAAAAGATATTATGTCCCGTAGGCTTGGAGTACCAAAGAATCCATGCATGTCCGAATGATTGCCTTCTCTACAGAAATGAGTTTCTGGATATGCGATTCTGCCCCACTTGCGGACTTTCACGGTACAAGGCCAACGATGGGGAAGGTACTGAAGGTTCAGCCACCGCTAGTAGTCGTCCAGCAAAGGTTTGTTGGTATTTGCCAATAATACCTAGGTTGAAGCGGTTGTTTGCGAGTGTACAGGATTCTAAATACTTAAGGTGGCATATAGATGAAAGAAGAATGGATGGTATGATCAGGCACCCCGCTGATTGTACACAATGGAAGACATTTGACTCCTTGTATCCATCTTTTGCACAAGAGCCTAGAAACCTAAGGCTTGCGCTTGCCTCAGATGGAATGAATCCCTTTGGTAACTTGACCACCAATCATAGTTCATGGCCGGTATTATTAATGATTTACAACTTTCCTCCATGGTTGTCCATGAAGCGCAAATATATGTTGCTCTCTATGATGATAGCTGGTCCAAAACAACCCGGAAATGATATTGACGTGTACTTGGCTCCTTTGATAGAAGACTTGACCAAACTGTGGGTTGATGGGGTTGAAGTGTATGATGCAAATGCTAAACAGTCATTCAACTTGCGTGCAATGCTCTTCTGTACGATTAACGATTTTCCCGCTTATGGTAATTTGAGCGGATACAGTGTCAAAGGACACCATGCATGTCCTATTTGTGAAAAAAATACTTGTTACATCCAACTAACCCATGGGAAGAAGACAGTGTATACAAGGCACAGAAGATTTTTAAGCCGAAATCACCCATATCGGCGTTTGAAGAAGGCGTTTAATGGAGATAATGAGGTTGAAATAGCGCCTGAACCATTATCTGCTCATGATGTTTACCAAAGGGTCAGAGACATAGAAACTACCTTTGGTAAGACACAAAAAAAGGATATGTCTGCGAAGAACATTTGGAAAAAAAGGTCAATATTCTTCGATCTCCCATATTGGTGCAATCTGGATGTTCGGCATTGTTTGGACGTTATGCATGTGGAGAAGAATGTGTGTGATAGTTTGATTGGCACCCTCCTTAACATTAAGGGGAAGACAAAGGATGGTGTAAAATCTCGACAGGATTTGGTTGAGTTGGGTATACGGGAGCAACTACATCCAGTTTTACGAGGTGCTAGGACATATTTGCCCCCAGCATGTTACACAATGTCCACAGCTGAGAAAAAAAGTTTTTGTCAATGTCTAGCAAATGTCAAAGTTCCTCAAGGATACTCTTCAAATATGAAGAGGCTTATGTCAATTAAGGAATTGAAATTGATTGGCCTGAAATCCCATGATTGCCACGTACTAATGCAACAACTTTTACCAGTGGCCATTCGTGGAATCTTGCCTGAAAAAGTTCGTAATACCATCACTCGCTTGTGTTTTTTCTTTAATGCTATATGCAGCAAGGTTATTGACCCATCGCAGTTGGATATTTTGGAGAATGAAGCTGCCATTATTGTCTGTGAATTGGAGATGTATTTTCCCCCCTCATTCTTTGACATAATGATCCATTTAATTGTTCATCTGGTTCGCGAGGTTAGGTTGTGTGGGCCGGTTTATTTACGATGGATGTATCCGGTTGAAAGGTTCATGAAGGTGCTGAAAGGATACACAAAGAACCAATATCGTCCAGAAGCAAGCATAGTTGAAAGATATGTTGCTGAAGAAGCAATAGAGTTTTCATCAAATTATATAACTAACGCACAACCAGTCGGTGTTCCTCAAAATCGGCATCAACCCTCGAGTCAAGGTAGGGGAACTCGAGGATTTGATGTTGTCACCATGAATTTGCAAAGGCTGTCCCAAGCGCATTTATATGTGTTAAACAACACAGCAGAGGTGATGTCGTACTTACATTCTCACAAAAACCAATTGTCATCTAAAAACCCAAGAATGAACAAGATGAGGTTGTTGCAGGAACATAATAGAACTTTTGTCAACTGGTTCAGGCAGTGCATTTTTTCCGATGCCACAGCTTCCGAAACCCTCCGACTATTAGCCTTTGGCCCAAATCTGAATGTGCCCACCTGGCAGGGATATGATATCAATGGCTATGCTTTCTACACAAAGTCACAGGATGAAAGAAGTACCATGCAGAACAGCGGGGTTAGTGTTGAGGGTGAGGCAGCTCACTTTAGTAGTGTTTCTGATAACAATCCCATTAACGCGTCAATGCCGTACTACGGAGTCATTGAAGAGATATGGGAGCTGGATTACGGTCAATTTAGAGTTCCTGTGTTTAGTTGTCGATGGGTTCATGCGAATACAGGGGTCCGCAAAGACAAAATGGGCTTTACCTTAGTTGACCTAAAAAAAGGTGGTTACAATGATGAGCCATTTATAATGGTAGTGCAGGCCAGGCAAGTTTTTTATGTTGAAGATCCGTCTGACCCTACTTGGTCCGTGGTTATACAAGGCAGAAAATTTGATATGATCGACTATAGTCATTATGCACCCTTTGATGTGACTGATATGCCACCTGTCAATGACCAAATACCTGTGATTGAGGCCACCGACGAAGATGATGTTGAACATGCAATGAGACATGACCATCATGAAGGGCTATGGGAAAATAACGACACCTAACTGCCTTTCATTATAGTGGTAATGTCAACCTGCATAACTGCGTAATTTACTTAGAGTACAATAGTGTCAGCAATGACACCAATCAGCTTATGTCGCTCATTAACACAACTGACATTATTCCTCACCCACACCCCGCTTCCTAAATTAATCTATAATAACCACTCTCTTGCCTAAATATTCATACTTTCACCATTATTAAATACTCCATTTAAATTAGGTTCAACTAGGTTCAGTAAGTAAAAATAGGTTACTAAATTGATTCCATCTTTTTATATCCCGCCCCATAACTTCTTTTCATAATATTTACTAAGTTCATTTACTTTTATTATGACTTTATTATTATTCTCATTTATGATAAATATATAAGTATTTGAAACTAAATAAAATGTATAATAAAAAACAAAAACTGATTTTATCTTTAATTTTTATATGAATAAATAAGTATATTTTTTCTCTAAAAGTAGTAGTATTAATTAATAGTCTGATGTGTCTTGATAAATTAATACTCCTTTCACTCATTTCGTAGTATAAAATAAATACTAATTAACTAGCTAGCCCCGCCCATAAATTCATAGTTGTAATGTCAACATTATGTTTGTTTTTGAAATGTCGTTTTGCTTAGTGTGTGTTGTAGTCTGAAATTTCACAGATGACATTTCATGTTCCTAATTGATGGGTTTTTCTGGAACAGGACCATTACAGCAAGTGAGGGATCATCACCAGGAAACAGCTCTCATTGTAAGTTTGCATGCTTAACATACCTTAGTTGTGTTTGCATCTCCAAAAAAATACTATTTTCTTATGAATGATGACTATGCTTTTGTGTTTGCATTCTGTGAATTTAACAATTATTTGGTCTGTTGATAATTTGTTTGATTAGTTTAACTATTTTAGTTATTTGATTATGATATAAACATGCCTAGGAAATGAATTTCGTAAATGAAGTTATCTAGTTAGTAGGACGAATTTTCACTATACTAACTGGTAGTATAAATTATGTTTATAAATTACTATAAATTGTTACATGTCTATCACATATAAATAAAATGTCTGATGTGTAAGACAGAGACACATTTAACATGTCTTAGAACTAAAAAAATGATAAATGACCAATGCATCTTCCATGACTTTTGGTGGTTCAAATCTGTTGCCTTGGAAAATGAATAGATTCCTATGCTTCCAAATTGAGCTTGTTAAAGCAATCCACCATCTGGGCCATCTGATTTCATTCCTCCCAGCTCCAAAGCCTTCACAGAAGTGGATGAAGTGAGATGCTGGAGAGGCTGCTAGGGGACCGACCACCCGCTTCCACCTCATAGATTCCTACCCGAAACCATAACTCAAATAACAGCTCTTGGGGGAATGTTAAGCCTCGAAATTGTCTTGAAAATATTAGCCTAAGGTAGATCTCTGTTAGCAATAGTTAACAATCTATAAGCTGAGGAACCCGCAGCGTAGGCCTTTTACCGAGCGCTGACTGCCGTCTGGGTTTTCCGGAATGCAGGTTCTTTTTT